>NC_057796.1:180397031-180521245 GCF_018294505.1 Triticum aestivum
AAACGGGGGTCCTGTTGATTGGGAGGGGTGTGGTGTACCGCAAAACGGACGAAACGGACCTCCTACGGTCGAAACGGGGGTCCTGTTCATCGGGAGGGGTGTGGTGTACCGCAAAACGGGACTCCACGGGATACTGTTCATCTCCACTGTCGACCTCCTCCAGCCTCCACGGGCTACCGTCGACCTCCTCCAGCCTCCACGGGCTCCTGTTCATCCAGCCTCCACCGCGCGCTACTCCACCGGCTACTGTTCAACCACCCTCCACGGGCACCCCTCCATCGTCTACTGTTCATCTAGCCCTCCACACCACGGGGTCCTATTCAACCACCCCTCCACGGGCACCCCTCCACCGTCTTCTGTTCATCCAGCCCTCCACCACACCACGGGGTCCTGTTCATCCAGAGGCAACGCCACCGCTCACTGTTCATCCAAACCCCCCTGCAACGCTGACTGCTCATCCCAGAGGCAGCATCGATCGGCTTCAGTTAGCAGCAGTAGCGAAGGAATCGCTCGATCGGGTACAGTTAACAGGCATCAATCGATCGCTCGGGTTCAGTAACGCGTAGCCTGCAGTGCAATCGCTCGGGTTCAGTTAGAGCCCAACGCCCCGCTAGGGTTCAGTTAGAGCCAACGCCTCGCACACACGCGCGTACGTGTACGAGAGAAACGCGCATCGCTCGGTCCCCGACCTCCCACCGTAACCGGGAACTCCCCGAAATTTTCCTCGCCCTCGCTTCTACCATGGTTTTTTCCGTCATGGACGGCCCAAAGAATGTCATGCAGCTGCGTCTCCGGCCCGCCCAGGGCGAAAAGCCCATTTTGTCATGATTTTTTGTCATAGAAGTAGGAGCCCACCACATATATGATGATACCGGGTTTTGTCACAATTATCGTCATAGAAGTGTCATATGTATGACAGAAAAAAATTTCGTTCGGCCCAAAATGTCACGAATGTGTCTTTTTTTTGTAGTGATACATGGATCCTATCTCAGATTTCATGCCCTCAAGCCATTTATCGGAATCTGGGCTCATCATAGCTTCTTCATAGTTCGTAGGTTCGTCATGGTCTAGTAACATGACTTCCAGAATAGGATTACTGTACCACTCTAGTGCCGAACGTTCTCTGGTTGACCTATGAGTTTCGGTAGTAACTTGATCTAAAATTTCATGATCATCATTATTAGCTTCCTCTCTAGTTGGTGTAGGCATCACGGGAACGGTTTTCTGTGATGAGCTACTTTCCAATTCGAGAGAAGGTACAACTACCTCATCAAGTTCTACTTTCCTCCCACTCACTTCTTTCGAGAGAAACTCCTTCTCTAGAAAGTTTCCATTCTTGGCAACAAAGATCTTGCCTTTGGATCTATGGTAGAAGGTGTACCCAATTGTTTCCATAGGGTATCCTATGAAGACGCACTTCTCCGATTTGGGTTCGAGATTATCTGGCTGAAGCCTTTTGACATAAGTGTCGTAACCGCAAACTTTAAGAAACGACAACTTAGGTTTCTTACCAAACCACAGTTCATACGGTGTCATCTCAACGGATTTAGATGGTGCCCTATTTAACGTGAATGCAGCTGTCTCTAATGCATAAATCAAAAATGATAGTGGTAAATAGGTAAGAGACATCATATATCGCACCATATCTAATAAAATACGGTTATGACAGTGGTGAAGTGATCCGCGCAGGGCTTCGCCTAAGCACTACGAAGATATGACCGAAGGCGTAAACTATGGAGGGGGCGCCGCACACGGCAAGCAATTGTTGGTGTCTGTTCTAGGCGCCCCCTCCCCACGTATATATAGGTGGGAGGGGGAGGGGAGCAGCCTTGGGGCGCCCCAAGTAGGAGGAATCCTACTTGGGGTCCTCTCCCAATTCGGCCTCCCCCTTCCTTATTTTCGGAGGGGGGAAAGGGAAGAGGGAAGGGAGGAAGGAAAGGGGGGCGCGAACCCCACTTCCTTCTCCTATTCGGCCTCCTCTTATGGCCCATATGGCCCATATCTTCCCCCGGGGGTTCCGGAAACCCCCCCCCCCGGTACTTCGATAAATACCTGATACTACCCGGAACACTTCCGGTGTCCGAATACTATCATCCTATATATCAATATTTACCGCTCGACCATGTCGAGACACCTCGTCATGTCCATGATCTCATTCGGGACTCCGAACAACATTCGGTCACCAAATCACATAACTCATATAATAATAAATCATCATCGAACGTTATGCGTGCGGACCATACGGGTTCGAGAACTATGTAGACATGACCGAGACACCTCTCCGGTCAATAACCAACAGCAGAACTTGGATGCTCATATTGGTTCCTACATATTCTACGAAGATCTTTATCGGTCGAACCGTAATGACAACATACGTTATTCCTGTTGTCATCGGTATGTTACTTGCCCGAGATTCAATCATCGGTATCTTCATACCTAGTTCAACCTCGTTACCGGCAAGTCTCTTTACTCGTTCCGTAATACATCATCCCGTAACTAACTCATTTGTCACTTTGCTTGCAAGGCTTCTTATGATGTGCATTACCGAGAGGGCCCAGAGATACCTCTCAGATACTCGGAGTGACAAATCCTAATCTTGATCTATGCCAGCCCAACAAACACCTTCGGAGATACCTGTAGAGCATCTTTATAATCACCAAGTTACGTTGTGACGTTTGATAGCACACAAGGTATTCCTCCGGTATTCGGGAGTTGCATAATCTCATAGTTGAAGGAATATGTATTTGAAATGAAGAAAGCAATAGCAATAAAACTGAACGATCAATATGCTAAGCTAACGGATGGGTCATGTCCATAACATCATTCCCCTAATGATGTGATCCTGTTATCAAATGACAACTCATGTCCATGGTTAGGAAACCTTAACCATCTTTGATCAACGAGCTAGTCAAGTAGAGGCTCACTAGGGACACAGTGTCTGTCTATGTATTCACACATGTATTAAGGTTTCCGGTCAATACAGTTCTAGCATGAATAATAAACATTTATCATGAATAAGGAAATATAAAATAACAACTTTATTATTGCCTCTAGGGCATATTTCCTTCATCCACGTCCCCATGGCGACCACCATCACGTTCGTGATCCACATTGTCATGAAGGGCAAGCCACCTCCAACCATCATGTGCACGATGACGAACCACATCTACTATGAGCACAAGCACGACAACGACAACATCAACATGAAGATGCTCGACAAGCGCAAACCTACAAGTCCCAACAAGCTATACATCAAGCTATGACCAACCTTCATGAGCACAAGAGAAGACCGCGAGACAAGAACCACCAACAGGACGCTACGGCCACCACCACCTCCACTTCGGCATCTTCGCCAAGTGCTATCAAGGCATCTTCGCCTTTGGACGTACGACATCTTCGCCTACTTCCCACGAGTACGCCTACATCGACATCATCAAGTCCAAGGCGACCTCCTACAAGCGAGGGCGACACTTCTGTCTTTGGAAGCCCCTCAAGAACGATGGCCGAGCATGGGAATTTCCCTTCGGTCATGGAGACGAGCTACGAGGTGCCACATCATATGGGCCTCTTACAAGACGATGGCTACAAGACGGTCGAGCATGGGCCATCCCCTTCGACCACGGCGACGAGCATGAACCTCTTCAACAACACGAAGACGACGCCCATATTGGACTCCTACTCCGAGTCACGCTACGCGAGTGCACATGAGATCTTCTCTTTGATCTCGGAGGAGAGTGATGATTTGCCACATCCTACGACATTAATCTTTGGAGGCGTTATGGATGAGGAGGTTGAGCATGGGACTAGCCCTTCAACCATGGCGGCGATAGGAGTTGAGCATGGAGACATTTGCACTGACATCTCTCCGACACCCACATATGACGAGATGCCCCAATTCCCATGTGAGGAGCGCCACCCCACCATGAGTGATATGAGTGACTCCACCATATGTGACATTGAGTGCATTTTCTATGAGAGGATGAGTGCGACCACCACAAGCCCCACACATGAGAGCATGCCACACATCCTATGTGAGGTTGAGATCCATTTGAGTGACTCCACCAACCATACGAGTGAGAGCATCCAAGAGGGAGTGAGTGAGCCACAACACTTAGTGAGTGAGGTAGTTGACACAACATGTGAGGCCACTATGATTTCTAAAGACTTGCCCTCTACTCCGAGTGTGTTTTCCCTTTTGGTGCTAGGTCTCCTACATGACGACATACCTATCCTCGACGAGTCCATACCTCCAATGGAGACGATGATGGCCATCGTGGACAATGATGCACCCCCACATGGTTCCATCAAGATGAAGATGGCCATAAATTGGTCTTGGACACCTAACCTACAACACATGAGCGATGCTCCAAAGGTAACATAGGTGATGGTGCTTCTCTTGTCCCACTAGTGGACTATCTTGCAAATGATTGCTTGCATGATGTTGATCACCTTATGGATTCTTTGCATACTATGTCTTATTTCGATATGCCACCCATTTATGATGAATATGATGATGAGCATATTGATTTGCCTAGTTATGATGCTATGCTCCATAGAATATCATATGAAAATTCTTTTGGTCACATCATGTTCGACAACCCATTAAACTTGGCATATGCTATGAGTGAGATCTCCCTTATTGCATCATTTCAATCTCAACATAGTAACCATGCATGCACCATTAAAATAAATCCCGTTTGCACTTATGGCATAGATGACGAGATGATGGTCATTGGCTTTTGATTTTCATGCCATGATATTGACATGCTTCTTTTACATGATTTGCGCGATTTATCTACTATGCCATGCCATGATCACATTGTTCAGAATATCCTTTGTTTTGGATGTTGTCAATATTCTCCATGTAATGTTTCCACTAATTCTCATGAGGAGATCCCCATAGTTTCCTCATACATACTAGGAGATTTTGATGCATTCCATACTTTGCATGTTTCCCATGATTGTGTGCAACATATGCATTCCATGAATAACAATGCTCTAGATATTTCTCATGATGCATCACACAATTTGAGTCTCCATTATGCTATACATAACAAAAAACCTATCATGATGGATGACACGTTTCTATATCATGCATCTCATTTATTTGACCATTGGATATTTTGTGCTAACGAACACAAGCACGTGTGCATCATAATGGATGATGTGTACATATACCACGCACACAAATTTTTCCTTTGCCTTTGTTTTGTGTAGGTACTTATGAACACTCGTCAACCTCACAATCCCATGAGTTGACGAAACAATCTCTTGAGAGCAACGACGATTTTGGATCCCGTGGATTATCCTTACCACCGTTCCCTTCGCGCAAAGACTAGGCACATCTCTTTTACTTGTATCTCACATGACAATGGACTATATATCACTTGTAAATTTATGCCCATTGTAGCGTGTTCACTTTGGATGATACACCTCTTTCTATGATTTTGCCATGCAATTGTGACTGTTTCTTGCATTTACCCATGATTCACCATTATACTACTTCTATGTATATTTGCATGCTTGGTTGAGATCCTTGTTGCTTTTACCATGTTCTATACATGCCCTATGATATTGTTGATTCTTGTGTTGGGAGAGTCGTGATGTCCCATTGCTATTTGCATAGAACCTCTTGCGAATACAATGATGACACTTTGCTCATATCTTGTTTTCATGCTTGTGATATGTCATGTGCATTATATATGCCCACTATTTGCACACATGGCATGATGACCTTGATTACCTCTAGTATGTTGCATCTTCGCACTACTAGCTTGCATGACTTGTTTACGATGGTCACTTGCTTGGTTGCATCACCCATGATCCATTCTTGCTAGTTTCATTGGGTTGATAGCATATATGTTCATGCCTCTCACTTGTTTTGTCTTGATCATTGTATCTTGTCTCCTTTAGTTAAATCTCTAATATCCCCTTGTATTGAGTGCCAACTTTCTATGCTTATTCCTCATGGAGGCTTTGACACCTTAATTGTTATGCATGCTTTTTTGTTTGAGCCAATTGTATTTGGTTGTTCTCGCATCATATGCCTCCATACTATGCAATACTCTCTTGTCCTTTCTTATGATGAGCATGATGCATACACTTGTTGGGTATCTTACCACACGAAGGATAGGTTTTGCACTTCCCCTAACCTCATTTGTTTTTCCGAGTGTTTGCCATGTTCTTTCATTTTCAAGGATTCACAAAGGCGGTACCATCATGTGATAACTTGGTCATTGGAAGGCATACACAATGTGCGACACCAACATTTTCGACATCGTCATAAGGGTGAACTCCTTCCCTTTGAGCCATCCTCAAATACGCATATTGGATGGGTCATTCTTTCATTGTTGTCTCCTTCTTCTTTTCTACATGATACATCTCGCGAATGGAGGAGCGACATTGGAGATTGTCTCTATGTACCTTCACATTGAGAAGTGCTCGGACTTATTGGATGCACCTCCGGACCACCACTTCTACCATGACATCGAGCTATGGAACAACACCACCCATAACAAATTTGCATCTTATGCATGGATTGACTCACATTCTGATTGCCTTGTTGCATCTTATATTACCATGTCATCCAAGATATATGAGCTTTTGCATTTCCATAGCAAATTTGTTGTGATCTTCCATGATGGCATATTCGTACATAATGATCACATTGCCTACCATCAATTGCATGATAACATAGTCACATTGAGCACCAAATACCATATTCATGCTTTTGATACACCGTCCCATTATGACATCATTTTGCACAATGGTTGCATTGAAAACATTCACAATACCTTTGTGTGCACAATGAATGAAATTGCTCCCATGAATGCATTACATATCATTCTACATCATTTGGATAAGCTTCATGCTCCTTGTCATGATCAATCTTATCAGACGAACTCATGCTTATTTGATGGACACCTTGTGCGCTAACCATTGTATTTCTGAGTGTCGTTTGTGTTTGTTCTTTTTGCATGTATACCACTCAGGAGACACCTTGGAGTACTTGGATTGTGCAATGTATTCAACTCCGTCCAACTACAAGTCTGTCCACGACAACCGTTTCCATGGTGATCAGGATCACGATCCGAGGTCGGATCTTTCCTAGGGGGGGGGGATGATGCGGAGCATCCTACGATCATCCCCATGTACACTACGATTACTCCCCAAGCCCCAACTATCCATACGATGAGACCTCGAGCATACGTCGTTGGACCTAAGGTGAACTCGCTCCTTTCTGAATCTTCCCTTCCCGCATGTAAGACATGGATGCTACCTCAAGCACGGACCTTGTGCATACTCATGTACACCCGAGGAGACCATGGAGAGCCCAAGGACCAAGGCCAAGTGTGCGCGGGAGCGAAGGAAGGAGAAGGAAGAAGAGCTAGCTCCTACAGCAGCCGGACATCCGGCCTCAGCCGGACATCCAACCCCCTGCCCCTGAAATCTAGCATCAGCTATCCAGAGAGCACCGGAAAGGACCAACGCAGCTCGGACATCCGGCCATCACCCCGGACATTCGGCTCCTCCCGAAGCCCCGGACATCCAGCACCGCCTATCCAGAGAGCACAGGAACGAGAAAATCTAGCCCGGACATCCGGCTAGAGGCCCGGACATTCGGCTCCTTGCGAGCCGCTGGACATCCGGCCCCTAGCCCGGACATCCGGCGCCCCTATGCAGTTGCGGGCCGAGAGCCCATGTAAACCCTCTCCCACTTACCCCTTCGTGGCCCTAGAGTATATATACTCCACCACCACATGCTAGCTAGGGTTAGCATAGGTTTAGCTCATTTAGAGATAGAGCATTGCTCATCCTTGTGGTTCTTCTCGATCAAGAGAGCGCAGCCTCTACGGAGAAGATCCACGCTTGGATTCAAGACCCCTCATGGGAAGATCCCTCGCGGATTCAAGGCCTCCTCCCGGAGATGAACTAGTTACCTCTTGTATCCCCCTTTGTTGGATTTGGACCATGTGATCTCTATGTGTACTCGGATCTAGCACATGTGTGATGTTTTCTTGCTGATTTGAGTGTTTCCTCTCATTTCCCTTGTGTTTCCCCTCGTGTTTATCGTGTTCTTTGCGGGATCCCCTCCAAATCGTGAAAGATCGGCCCCTAGGGTTCCACCCTACATCAGGCTCCAGTGCCAGGAGCAAGCGGGCTTCGGAAGCCGGGCTACAGTCCGGTGCACCCGTGAGTGGCGCGGGCAGGAGATCCTCACAGAGCAGCGTTGTGCCGGTGGCGGGGGAATGGCCGATGGCATGAAGAGCATCTCCTCAAATAAACCGGGGCTCTGGGGCTCTCTTCGGGACGCCCGTTTGGTGATGTCGTCAGCCGCCTGATTAATGCCGCGCGGGATGTGCTGCAACTCTAAACCCAGAAAACGCTTCTCGAGCTTACGTACCTCCTCCGGATATGTCGCCATGTGCTCATCCTTGGGCTTGTATTTTTTGTTGGAGAAGTTGACCAAGAGTTGAGAATCACCCTTGATGGTGAAGCGCCTGACCCCCAAGGCAGAGGCGGCCTTTAGACCGGCGATTAGGCCCTTGTACTCCGCAATGTTGTTGGAGACCTTCGATGCCATGTTCAAAGCGTAGTTGTACATCATAATGAAGTATGTCATTGGTCGGGGAGACAAACATGATCCCAGCCCCCGCGCCCTGTCTAGAGAAGGCACCGTCGAAATGCATGACCCAACTAACCAGCGCCTCGTCCCCAGGCAGGAGGGACTTGTCTTCATGGCGCTCCTCCTCGTTGGTGTCTGTCCACTCCACCACGAAATTGGTGAGGGCCGCCCCCTTGATAACCCTAGTGGTGCAGAATTCCAACTAAAATGTTTACAGCTCAATGCTCCACTCAGCGACTCGGCCTGCGGCGTTAGGGATGTGCAGAACCTTCTCCAGGGGTATGCGAAGACGACCTTGATGGAGTGCCCTTGAAAATAGTGGTACAACTTCCTGGAAGCGACCAAAACCACCAGGAGGAGCTTCTACTACATTGGATAGCGCGCGCGTCCTTTAGGACCGTGCTAATGAAGTACA
Organism: Triticum aestivum; assembly: GCF_018294505.1. NCBI lineage: Eukaryota > Viridiplantae > Streptophyta > Magnoliopsida > Poales > Poaceae > Triticum > Triticum aestivum. The sequence goes on from NC_057796.1 coordinate 180,406,073, forward strand.
TGGTGTGCTCGACGAGGCTTGCGGTTTCCGCGAGCTCCTGCTCCTATGGGGTATGAGTTCCCCGAAAACTTTGGGGGCGTCGCGAGCGTAGCCGGCCCGGGGGCATCAGCCTGAGGTGCCGAAAGCTCAAGGAGTTCCACCGACCCTCAAGGCCCTGGGATCCAAGCGGGGGCCGGCGGGATCGTGGGGCTGTGGGAGCCTTTCCTTGATCCTTACGCGCTCTTCCCACATCTCCACAAGCACAGCACTGGCAGTCTACGGCTTAGCTGCCAGATACAAGACCAAGGGCTTGAGAAAGCGTGGCGCCACCATTATGGGCAGGCTCGTGAGTTACTTGTTGAGGTCCCCAAAAGCGGCGTCTGCCTCTGGGGTCCACTCAAAGGAACCAATTCTTTTCATGAGCTTGAAGAACGGCAAGGCGTGCTCGCCTAGTGTCATATCCCTAGTCTGGTATGCTCTAGGCGAGTTACTGGTGTTTGCATCATGTTTAAATTTTTAAGTGAACTTGAAATGGGGGATGTTCAAACCTTAGCATCAAAAGAAATTCAATAGGTTCAATTAAAATATTTCTGTGAACCCAAATGGCCTTAAAAAATGTTCATCATTTTTGGAAAATGATGGGCACAGTAACCAGAGGTGATGCACATTTTTCCATGACATTTTGGATTTTTGAATCAATTTGTATTGTATTTTAATTGGGGCTATTAATTCATATAAATATTTACTAGCTCCAATAGTTTTGAATTTTGGTGAGCGGCTTTGGAATAATCCAATTCGTCCCTACAAAAATTATCAAAATAAAATAAAATGATTTAGTTCCTAAAACTAAATCAAAACAAATGAAAGAATAGAAAACAGGAAGAAAAGGGGAAAAGGGAATTACTTGGCCTTACCTGGCGGTCCGGCTGTTCTGGCCTAGCAAGCCGGCCCAGCCGAGTAGCAAGCGCCAGTCGTCCCCTTCCTTGCGCCAGGAGGACAAGGGCATGCGCCAGGCCACCTCCAGGCAGCTTGGCTGCCCCCTTCTCCGTCTGGACACTCTAGAAGACGCGACGACACCCCCCGGACCCATCTCACTCCTCCCCTCTCTTCCCTCCCTCATCTGCTCTCTATCTTGCCCGCACCGAACGTGGCCAGCGCCGCCATCCAAAGCCACCGCGGCCACAGCTACCGCCTCGCCTCTCCGTCGTGCCTGCGAACTCATCGCCGCCATTCATGGAGCCACCATGGCCAGGGTCACCGCAGCTCGTGTCCGCGCATGTCACCATGCTCAGTAGCCCCCAAGAAGACCAACGCCACCGCCCACAGCTCCTGCTGTCGGGACCCCGATCCTAAGTCACACTGATCTAGCAGGTAACACATCATATCACTTTGTGGCCTCACGCACGGTATTCCCACAGCTGCAGCCTTACCTTGGCCGAGACCATTTGTGCCTTTTGGCTCACGTATATGATTGTGTCGCTAGCATCCATATGACAGAGAACCCGGGCTAACATGACTAGTTGTAAACCCAAGGTGGCAAAAACTTACAGGGACAGGCATACGTAACCCAGCAATGAAAGTGTCGGTCATCAATGTATGAACCCAAGTCGTAGCAAGCTACAGGGACTTAAAGGAACAACGCGTGACATTTCCCCGAAGGGACAGACACAGGAACAAAGAAGGATACATGCCGACCAACCTAAGTGTTCCGGAGCAGTAGCGAACTACCATGGCTCAGTGGAAGCACTAGGAGACATTTCCCCATAAGGAAGGCTACCAAGAATAAACAACTTGGTGTCGGATCCCACACATACCAAGCATTTCAATAATTTACACACAATATGCTCGATATGTGTAAATACAACATGGCATCACAACAAAACTCTATGACTCAAAGTATTTATTCAGTAGGCTCCGAGGAGACATATATAGCATGATATTACAAACATGGGTCTCATGACCCAACATACAGAGTCATACAAGCAACAAGCACATGCGGAAGCTAATCATGTCTGAGTACAAATAGCTGAAAAGAAAGAAGGCTAGGAAGCCCTTCTACCTACAAGACCCTCCATAGGAACCAGACCTCTGTCTGGGATTCCCAAGCTAATCGTAGATGCCCACGAAGAACTACTAGTGAGACTGAAGTCTCTCTGCAAAAACATAAATTAAGCAAACATGAGTACAAATGTACCCAGTAAGACTTACATCAGAACTAACTACTTATGCATCTGTATCAACAAAGGGGGTGGTGGAGTTTGACTGCAGCAAGCCAGCTTTGACTGACTGGCTATCCTGTGCGACGACTACTAGCATTTTCATTGAGGTGAGAAAGCGTACACGAGTCCACATATTCACCATAAGAATACACCACTATGGATTATATCCCGTCTCCCTACGAGAAGCCATCCATAGCACTCACACTTATCTTGCGCATTTAAGAGTATCCGCTTCAAGTTATCTATGAACCATATAAGCATTCCAAGTAGTCCATATCCGCGGATGCGCCTATTCGAATAGATCATATTACCCTGCAGGGGTGTACCTCTTCACACACGCTCTTGCCACTTTCCGCCATGTACACGTCATGTATCTCGGCAACCTTCAAGCGGAAGTCTAGCGAGGGTGTCAGCCGCGACCTGATTAACCACGCAAGACTCTAGTCCAAGTTTATCACCTATCCGAGGCTGAACTCGCAAAAGAAGTCCGGCCGAGGTTTCCATCATGGACCCAAATGATGTGAGCAGGGTTCCCAAGCCCACCATCCGGGTGCCACTTGGTACACCGTGCCACTGTGCCTAGTCTGTCCCAAGCCCACCTATACTAGGTGCCACTTGGTAGACAAATAGCACTACCTACAAACACCAGAAACTAGTTGTAACTCCTAGACTGAGATCAATGTGATTAATAAGTCGAGAGGGTCCATGGGTTTCGGGCCCAATGCATAGTAGTAGCTGTCTTGGATCACAAACACAGAACTCGGTTCCCAAGGACGGTCCCAATGAAACAACCCACCATGTACTCCTACATGGCCTCTCATCGCTACCTTTACCAAATCATGTTCAGACACTTAGCTCTTAACAGTAAGACATGTTCACCACCATTCCAATCCATGCCAGATGAATCGGACCCGACACAACTCTAAGCATAGCAGGCATAATAAGCAAGCATGAATGAGTAGGCACATCATGGCTCAAACAACTCATACTCATGCTAGTGGGTTTTCACTAATTACGGTGGCAAAGACAGGTCATGCTTAGGAATGGGTTCAACCACCGCAAGATGTAACAGTTGAATCGTTGTTGTCCTAATGTAGTAAAAGAGAGGAGGAGCAAGAGTGCAATTGTATCGGAATGCTAAAGGGGGGAGGGTTGCTTGCCTGACACTTCTGAAGATAGCATTGCGTCTTCACGACTGATATCGATGCCAACACCAAAACAACGTCTATCGAGAGGGAACAAACACTGGCAACAGAGAAGGAACACAATCAATGCAATGCAACAATATGATGCATGATCATGACATGGCAACATGCTGTTGATTGAGCTAATTTAGCTAGCAACACAATTAAATGAAGTTCGTTTGAAGCAAAGGTTCAAATTCAAACTCCACTTGTGGTTATTTAAATGACATTTATTTTATTTATCCTAGAGAGCAGTAAAAGTTGTTCTGACATGCATGAAAATGCCATAAACAGATTCTTTGGATTTTTTCGGATAATTTTTCATATATAAATTATTTCATTTGGAGTTACGGTTTAATTTCTATGAATTTTAGAAGTTTTAAACATTTTCTAACTTTCCTGGATTATTTTTAATAAAGAAAATGATTTACTGTTTGTTTCCTTTTTATTTATTTTTCCACTATTTTAAATTCAAACAAAATTCAAAACCACTGCTCTGAAATATTTTTATGTTGCTAGATGGACTTTTCCAAAGCACATAAAACATTTCAGGGCCATCTGAAGTTACATTCTAATTATATGAATATAATTTAAATTCAAATAGCTATTGATTTAAATTCAAAGTCCCAAAAATAAATCCTTAAAAATGTTCAAATTTTTTGGTTTGAGCCAGAACACTGGCCAAAAATATCAACATTCAGCAAGAGCATTTTGGAAACACTGAATGAGATTTTTAGGGTTTTGCCCTTCTTTTATTGTCATGTTTTTGAGCTTCCAAATATTCCTCTATTCCAATTTCTTGAAATTAACATGGTGCATTATGCTCACTAATGCAACTATCTGCAAAAAAATCTAGGGCTGTGACAACTCACCCCCACTAGACAAGAATCTCGTCCCGAGATTCAAGACGTGAGGTAAGAAGACAGAGTGGACATAAAGCTAACACGATCTTCATGATCCAGCTGCCCTTCTCAAAGATGTTGATTCATTGCTTCATACTGACCTTGTCGTCCTTGCTTTCGAGATATTCATCCAACACGATGATGACAGAAAGAAACTCTACAGGAATCGATCTTCTCGAAGATCAAGAAACTCAAGATCAACTCGTGGAGTAAGATGTAAGAACATCTCTCGAGCTGAGACACATCACACATCGAAGGGATGGAAAAATAACAGATGACGAAGGTTCAATTTGGTAGGCAACAATGCCACGCTTAAGTAATATGGTACATGGGTTTAAAAGTAGGAGGAGATAAATTGCCATGGTTCCATAACGGGGCACCTTAGGGAAGGTGACTCATAAAATTATTCCCTTGAGTGGCAAAAAGAATTACTTTTGATACGTAGATCATTGAAACTCTTCATACCAGACTATAATAATTTACAAACGATCATTTGAAGGAGTTCGTACAAATGGCATACTCAGTTTGGAACAGAAATAATGGTCATACAATGATTTGACAAACGGAAGGCACATTCCAATTGATATCGAGGATATAACCAAGTGCTTGAGCATGCTCTCAAGAAATTGACCATTTCCATACTCATTAAGGTCTTAATAACATCCATGCCGAGGATCCTGGCAACACATCATACTACCATGAAGAATAATGATGGAGAATGGAGATGCAAAAGAGGACATCACTTTATCCGATTTCACCTTAGCGGTGCCAAGGAAATAAAATATGGATGATCGACCGAGAGACATTTAGCACTCCGCTTCTAATGTTCTCCTTGATGTACCAGTTAACATGATCATGCTTGAAAGCATCATCGATATGGTCATCAGGTAAATGTCGGACTTTGGAAACACAAAGGATCCATAAGGAACATCTTCGGGGATATGTCATAGAAGATCCTCATGGGGGAGTGAGGCTTAATCAAGAAACTACAGTAATATTTCTTCCATCTAGGTGCATCCACTTTACCGGAACCTACATTATAGTTGTTGGGAGAAGTTCCAACCATCATATCTTCCTGATATTTCAGATCTAGTTGGTGTCAGGATATTTCAGACTCATCATGTCTGAAAAGGAAAGCTTGCAACACAAATTGACAAGACGACATTGCAAGATTCTCAAGAAATGAACTACATTAGAAAGCTCCAAAACATGAGCCGGAGTGTAAGATACATGTGAGCAGAATGTCCAGGACAAGCATGACCACTACCGAGTTCTGATTGGGAACCATCATCGAGGATAACAAAGTCCTTGCATAAGTCATATGATTATTTCTTATGAAGGAACTTCTTCTCGTTGAACAAATCAATCAGTGCCTTGGTGTGCCAGGAAACACATATCGAATGTAGGCGGCCAACCCATCAAACCATAGGGTACTTCGCACATATGCATGACTAACTTGGGACGATTCCAGAGGAAGCAAAACAATCTTTCTCGGATCCACGACGACAACTTACATCAAGTGCACGTGAATTAGAGGAAGTCTCTTCTACCATCCAAACATATACCTCATGAACGGGACACGAAGGCAATGCTTACAAAGTTTCCAACCCTAGCTTTAATGTTCCACATGAATCATGGAGAAGGTAACATGTTGCCGATGGGCTTAACAACAATTCATCTAGGTTTCCATATAGCTGGAATTCCACAACTATGTGAACAAGGTGATAGCATTGGTTAGACGAAAAGATATAATGGTGCATGCTCGAGGATTAACCACGAGTAAGACAACATTACGAAAATCGTTGTTGCTGATTTGATTTGACGATAGCCCACACTCAAATCAAAACTTGGGTAAGACAATGAGCCAACAATTGAACACAGGAATCAATCAATGAAGATATCATCTTTCTTCAACAAACACCCAAAGATATCCCATTGGAATGAACTAAGTTAGGCAATCATTTATCTTCCAGCTCTCCAAGTTGTTGTTTAGCTTAACCAACTAGTTCAGGGCTATCCAACACAGATTCTTGGAGAAGGGAAGGTTTATGGGAAAACCAACTTGATCGCAAACCCAACATAACGGTTAGGGAACAACCTGGTGATACTTCTGAGAAGATAATTAGAAAATCATGAACCACCGATATGTTATTAAGCTCGAGAACATTCTTGATCTTCAGGGCAAGACGATATGATCAAAGAGTGAGAGGTTGACACAATCCTAACTCATTGATCGGGGAGTGCACCAGGAAATATGGACTAGGTAGCATGTTCAATCTTAGATTGTTGATTCAATAACCAACGCACTAAGAATGAGGATATTGTCCATTAACTACTAAGCAACAGGGTTGCTGGTAGTATTGATTTCACACATCACGATTCACTTGTCAGCATTCCGATTACAACAACACAAAGACCGGGGAATAGATGATGATGGCAAGAAGTATCACTATATCAAGAGGTCATAAGAGGTTGTACAATTCCCATGACATTCTTGACATAAAGTGGGTAACACTCCAAGGTAGAACAGAACAAAAGCTGGATTAGCCTTTTGATCTACGGAATACAACTACTTTGACCCAATGCTAGATGTGGATGAGGTACTGGAGTTTGTTTCTCCTGGTCATTCCGAAATAGAATGGCTTGACGGACCATAGGGGTAATAGGCATCGATGAACACGAATGCACAACTACTCCTAATTATCAATTGATAGATGGAGGTCAGAATACAAATAAGGAGGGACAACTCAAAGGAACATATGATTTTCTAAGTTGTATATGCATGGATTAGCATGTTGGACAAAGCTCAACTTATTTCTTCCGGATAACCCATGCAGAAAGGTAGGACTCGCAGTTTCACAATATAGAATCAAGAACTCATCAAGAGCACTCTTATTGTGATCTTTCGGTTCAAAAGACTTTTGCCATATTGGTTCAGGATAGTGGGAGAATGATATACCACGGACCTCAAGGACTATCACAAGGGTTACTAATATCCTAAAGGAACGAGCAAACACTATCAGCATGAAGTAAGTAGAGTGAATCCTGGGTTCAAGGACCCAGAAATAGAATGCCTACTAACTAAATAACATCACGAGATGATTTCAGCAATGATGGCCAGAATCATCACACTAGGAACACAATAAAAGGTTGGATCACTGGGTGGTTCTCTGTAATAACCTAGTTTCCTGATAGCTTCGACAATTATGTCGAGGCAACGGAGTACCTCAACTCGGCGATTAGTGAGGTTATTCTGGCCCAAAGGAACATTGGGAACATGAAGAAGGGATTTGCAAATGCATCAGACTATTTAGAAACCTGAGATGACTCGGGCTGCATTACGGCTGTAAATGCAAAAGATTGGAGACATCCTACAAAAATTGTGGCATAACCACTCAACATCACAATATCAAGGTTCCGAGACCAATTGTTTACACACGGAAGTAATAGAAACTGAACTGAGACTTGAATCCATCAATCCTATAAGTCTACGGATTAGTAACACATGATCCTGATAGAAGATGAGAAGCCTAGTTCTTAATCCCCGTAGGAAAGAAAAGGGTGACTCAGATTAGAAGGACATAAGGTAAAGGAGTAAAAAGAGCTTTATATTGTCTTCCACAATCAATTCCCTTATATAACTAAAGCATTTCTATACTCGACTTCGACCAGTTTGGCTTGGTAATCCTACAGGCAGTCATGCTCTGATACCAAAGCTGTCGGACCCCGATCCTAAGTCACACCGATCTAGCAGGTAACACAACATATCATTTGTTGTCTCACAAATGGTATTCCCATGGCTGCAGCCTTACCTTGGCCGATACCATTTGTGCCTTTTGGCTACATATATGATTGTGTCGCTAGCATCCATATGACAGAGGACTCAGGCCGACATGACTAGTCGTAAACCCAAGGTGGCACAAACTTACAAGGACAAGCATATGTAACCCAGCAATGAACGTGTCGGTCATCAATGTATGAACCCAAGTCGTAGCAAGCTACAAGGAATTAAAGGAAAACGCGTGACATTTCCATGAAGGGACAGACACTGGAACAAAGAAGGATACGCCGGCCAACCTAAGTGTTCTGGAGCAGTAGCGAACTACCATGGCTCAGGGGAAGCACTAGGAGACATTTCCCCATAAGGAAGGTACCAAGAATAAGCAACTAGGTGTCGGATCCCACACATACCAAGCATTTCAATAACATACACACAATATGCACGATATGTGTAAATACAACATGGCATCACAACAAAACTCTACGACTCAAAGTATTTATTCAATCGGCTCTGAGGAGCCATACATAGCATGATATTACAAACATGGGTCTCATGACCCAACATACAGAGTCATATAAGCAACAAGCACACGTGGAAGCTAATCCTGTCTGAGTACAGACAACTGAAAAGAAAGAAGGCCAGGAAGCCCTTCTACCTTCAAGACCCTCCATAGGAACTAGACCTCTATCTGGGATTCCCAAGCTCATCGTCGAAGCCCTCGAAGAATTACCAGTGAGGCTGAAGTCTCTCTGGAAAAACATAAATTAAGCAAACGTGAGTACAAATGTACCCAGCAAGACTTACATCAGAACTATCTACTTATGCATCTGTATCAACAAAGGGGGTGGTGGAGTTTGACTGCAGCAAGCCAGCTTTGACTTAGTGGCTATCCTGTACTACAACTACCAGCATTTTCTTTGAGGTGAGAAAGCGCACACGAGTCCACATATTCACCATAACAATACACCACTATGGAATCTATCCCGTCTTCCTATGAGAAGCCATCCATAGCCAAATTCTTTGGATTTTTCTGATAATTTTTCATACATAAATTATTTCATTTGGAGTTACGGCTTAATTTCTATGAATTTTAGAACTTTTAAACATTTTCTAAAATTCCCTGGATTATTTTTAATCCAGAAAATGATTTACTGAGTCAGCCTGATGTCAGTGTGACGTCAGCGGGGTCAAGGATGTTAGTCAGGTCAAACCTGATGTGTGGGACCCACTGTTGAGTGACTAGACAGATTAACAGTGCTAATTAATGAACCAAAAATTAGCAGGGGGCTGGTCCCACCTGTCATGGACCCAGGGGAGCCAAACCCTGGGTCAAACGAGGTCAACTCGCCGGTAGCTTGACGCCGGCGACGACAGGCGCGATGGAGGGACACGGAAATGAGCCACCGGGCATCATTTTGGCCGCGGTTTGTCGCATTAGAACAGACGCAGTGGCGTGCATCGAGTGGTGGCGGCGGGGGGTGCTGGGGTGGCCGAAAAAGTGGCCGGTGACGTGGTTTGGCAGCGCCTGCAGCTCGGGCATTCTTAGGGTGGCGTTACAGAGCACGGGAGGAGGCGCTGCAGTGGTTGTGCTATGGCGGTGAGAAGCTTGGCCGCGACGCGGGCCGGTCTTCGGCGAGACGACGACTATGGCATGAAAATGAAGCGCAGAAGAGGGGGGTTGGGGGAAGGAGCTCGCGGCTAGTGCATGGGGCATCGAAGCAGGCTCAGGGAAGGCTTGGAGCAGACGGCACGACGGTGGCGATCTCGGTGTCCCGAGGTTGAAGACGACGATGGGGAGAGCATTCTGGGGCGTCCCGCGGCTTGTGGATCGTTGAGGAGGCGTAGGCGACGGAGGCGGACCTCGTGGACGTGTTGGGGAGGCGAGGCAGTGGCTGAGGCTACAGCGACGACGAGCGGCGGCGACGGCAGCGCTCGGGCGAGCTGCAGGGAGAGAGCAGAGGAGGGGAGAGGAGGAGTTGATAGGCCAGAGGGGTCAGGGGTTTGCGTGGCGTCTGTAGCCAGCTACCAGCATCGGCAGAAGCAGGAGGTGGCTCGGGCGCGTGCCGGCATGCAGCCACCCGCGCGGCATCCTACTGGCGCGGGGTGGAAGATGCCCCTGCCCCTGGTGGGTTGGGCTGTCTTATTGGGCCGCCAGCTGGGCCAGCTAAGTGGCCCAGGTGAGGTTCTATTCTATTTTACTTTCTGTTTGTTCTCTTTTTATTTATTTTGCCACAGTTTTATATTCAAACAAAATTCAAACCAGTGCCAACTGCTCTGAAATATTTTTATGTTGCTAGATGGACTTTTCCAAAGCACATAAAACATTTTAGGGGCATTTGAAGTTACATTCTAATCATATGAATATAATTCAAATTCAAATAGCTATTGATTTAAATTCAAAGTCCCAGAAATAAGTCCTTAAAAATGTTCAATTTTTTTGGTTTGAGCCATAACACTGGCAAAAAATATCAAACATTTAGTAAGAGCGTTTTGTAAACACTGAATGAGATTTTTAGGGTTTTTGCCCTTCTTTTATTTTCATGTTTTTCAGGCTTCCAAATATTCCTCAATTCCAATTTCTTGAATTTAACATGGTGCACAATGCTCATGGATGCGACTATCTGCAAAAAAATTCTGGGGCTGTGACACCTGTCGTGCACCGCAGCACCTCGCCCTGTACCTGGCAATGCTTTGCCCTCGCGCCCCTGAGGTTGTTTATGGCGAGCTCCGACGCCCCCGTGGCCTGTAGCGCAGACACCGCCGAGCCTCGTGGTCGCCGACAACGATCTCGTCGGCGTGTGCCACAGCCATGTTGGTCTGGACTATCAGGGTTTTAGTTAGGCACTAATCTCCCCACCCGGTGACACTGACAGCGGGTCCAGGCACGTGCTAATTAACTTGGTTTGGTTTAGTTAAACCCAGCACTGATGCGTGGGCCCTGCATATCAGTTTTGACTGGTCAGTGTTGTTGACTTGCTGACGCAGGCATGATGCGGTGCTGATGTAGTAAATGATTTTTTGGATAAGATAATTCAGGAAAATCTAGAAAATAGCCAAAACTTCAAAAAAATCATATAAAGTCAATCGTAGCTCAAATTGAAATAATTTATACATGAAAAATTATCAGAAAAATTCACCATCTCGGCATCGCCACTCCCACCGATGGTGCGCTTCAGCAAAATCCTAATACACTCTATGCGGCAGTGACAAATGTGGACGGGGTGTACGGCCGCCTATTAGGACCAGCGGATCGGGCACGCCATTAATATGGAGCGGTGGGTGCGAGTTGGGCGGCGGTCAAAGGGCTAGCTCGCCTCTTGGTGGGCCTGCGCAGCGGACTGCTAGCACACCTACCATCATTTCACACAGCTACTAGCACGCCCCATGGTGAGTGCGTAGCGAACACGCGCATGCCTCGGCCTCCCGGTCTGCCTGCTAGCATGCATCTCATCAACTCACGCATGCTTGGTTTCGATAAATGCCTTTTCCATGTGGCTCAAATAAAGCTACTGAATCTGCAATGTGTTTGTTTTTTTATCAACATATTTTACTGATAGTATGCCAACCCTGACTTAACCTGATCAATAACTACCTTATATGTCTTGCAAGGAAATAATGGGAAGTACTGAGGTTTACAATCGAGGTGTGCACATGAATGGTCCTTGTCTAATAGCACATTATTGTGCAATTGCAGGAACTATTCTAATATTTATGTTTTTACCAATTTGGTCTTGCACGTGTAGGTCCTGGTGTCAGAGGTTTTGACCCACTGTTCGACCCATTTTGCATATGGGTAAATGAGTTGTCCATGAATATCAGTCAAGTCAAGAAACTCAGAAAGATTGTTAGGATAAAGAAACTAGCAACGAGAAAGAACAAGATGTTTGTCTACACAATGAAGAAGACATCAGTGCACCACAGGATGGTACTAACTATTATACCTTGTCTATTTTATTCCTTTGCGCCATTTCTGAATTTAGAGAAGATATTTATGCATATCTTTGTTTTCAGGCCTTTCCAAAGTAGTTCACTGATGATTACCTCTCAAACCACCTGTATGGTCAGGAAGCCAGGAAGGTATTCATACAACACCCATGGTACAATATTGAAGCCTTCCTCAAGAGGATGAAGGATGGACGGTCAATCATCCACAGGCACTGGCCTAAAGTTCCAAGGAGCTTCAACATCAATGAGGCTCAATATTGGCCTTCCGCTTCAGCTGTTTTCTAGATGAGATTCGTCTGTCTATCTACCGTCTCTGATGCTAATTTCCAAAGCTTATAGATGGTGCTGGTGCAGCTGTGTAATGGGGTAGCTAGCGATATGCCTATATACTTAACTGTGTGCTGAAGCTACATGTACTCTGATGTATTTCAATTATGAAATCTTGGTTCCCTAATACAAAAATGAAATATATTATGTGCTTAATATGAAATGTCAATTTGATTAATAAATGCATTATTAATAATAGGCCAATTAGAATGCTTATTGGTTTTTCTATTGCAAATGGTTATTGAGACAACACCGTGGGCGATGACCTCCGACAACCCACACAGTTTCTTGGATGAAAACATGTTGGATCAATGAACAATCACACACAACTTCCTCTGGAAAATTGTTTGCGTTAGGCCACCTTGTGCAAACGTTTTCCACATAAAAAGTGTGTGTGATGGACAGCCTATGCCATACAGTTTCTTTTATGCACCGTGTGTGATGCATTCAATAATGCAAATGATAAAATTGTTAATATCGTTTCCAATGGCAACGCTATCACAAACAATTTAATGGGAAAAATTGTGTGTAATGTACGTGCGAACAGAAACGTTTTCCTTGGAGTGACTATGTGGGATGTATATACGAACAGAAACGTACTTCTTGGATTGACTGTGTGGGATGTACATACTAACGGAAACGTATTCCTTGGATTGACTGTGTGGAATTTACATACGAACGAAAACGTTTGTTTGGGATTGACTGTGTGGAATGTACTTACGACTAGAAACGATTGGGCCTGTATAATTGTATTTTTAACACACCTGTATGTATAACCGTATTTGATCGCTCGCGCGTCGCACACGAGCTCATTTAGCCTAGCGTGTGTGACCGGAGGGCCTATCCCCGACGGTTTCTGGGTCGTGTGGGAAGGACCTCCCCTATCACCCACACTCACTAGGCAACGGCTCAAAATGCGGTCGTGGAAAGCGGTTAAAAACTGTTTCTATAGCAGCTCGTTGTACCAGTGCTAGCACCTCATACATACGTACCCGAGGTGTGTCATGTATGATGTCGCAGGGGAGGACTGCCTCGGCGCCATACACCATAAAAAATGGCATGTATCCAGTGGATCTGTTCGATGTGGTCCACCAGCCCCATAGGATGGAATCAAGTTCCTCGACCCATTTGCAGTTGGCCTTTTTAAGGGAGCGTAGTAGCCTTGGCTTGATGACACTAAGGATTGGTCCATTGGCTCGCTCCACTTGCCCGTGAGACCGCGGGTGGTAAATGGACGCATAGTCGAGCTTAATGCCCATTTTTGCACACCATGCTTTTACCTCTTTGGCCGTGAAGTTTTTCCCGTTGTCCGTGATCAGACTATGGGGTACACCGTAATGACGTACCACCCTGGAGATGAATCCAATTACTTGGACAACTTTGGCTGAGTTGACCGGCTTTGCTTCGACCCACTTGGTGAATTTGTCTACCATGACAAGTAGGTATTGGTTTTTGTTTGATCCACCTTTGAGTGGTCCGACCATATCTAGCCCCCAGACAGCAAAAGGCCAGGTGATTCTGAAGGGCCATGGGGGGCATGTTGCTTTGCTTGGCAAATACTTGATAGCTTGGGCAGCACTATACCAACATCGAGAGGTTGGCGCCCGTAGTCGGCCAATAGAAGCCAGCTCGGAAAGCCTTGCTAACCAAGGTCCTGGCAGCGGCGTGATATCCGCTCACGCCAGAGTGTATCTCCTGAAGTAGGAGTCTTCCTTCTTCCTCAAATGTGCATCGTTGGAGGACGTCCGTGGTACTCATTTTGTAAATCTCTCCTTCCTGAACCTTGCAGGCTTTTGATTGACTTATGATCCGACATGCGAAGATTTGGTTATCGGGGAGTTCTTTTCAGAGCAAGTATGCAAGCAACGGCTCAGTCTAGGGTGCAATGACTACCATGACTTCATGTGCGGAGGCAGTTTCCTGAATCGTTGAGGCGCCCATTATGCCTTCGTCATCTTCGGGCGGGGCATGCTGCCCGACATCGCTTGATACCAAATTTCCTTTGTTGTCTTGCCAGACTACAGACGGCTTAAAGAGCCGCTCGAGGAAGGTATTATCCAGGACCTTATCGTGTTTTGCGCCCATTCAGGCGAGTACATCCGGGGCCTGGTTGCTGTCTCGGGGTATGTGGTGAAATTCTAGCCCTTGTACCTGGTCGAGATCTTTATGATGGTGTTCTGGTAAGCTATCATATTTGGGTCTTTGGCGTCGAACTCGCCATTGACTTGTGAGATGGTGAGGTTGGAATCACCTTGTACCTCCAGGCGTTTGACACCCATGGAGACCGCTATCCGAAGTCGGTGTAGAAAGGCTTCGTATTCGGTCGCGTTGTTGGAGTCCGTGTACATGATTTGTAGCATGTATCTAATGTTGCCTCCCGTGGGTGACGTGAGCACAACACCAGTGCCTAGGCCGAGAAGCATTTCGGAGCCGTGAAAATACATGGTCCAATGCGAATAGGTGATGTATTCCCGGGGTAGTTTAGCCTCCGTCCATTCGGCTAGTACCTGGATTTTAATGGCTCGACGCGGTTTGTAGCCCATTTGGCTATACACCCCGTTGCATCCCTGTTATTAACTATGTCACTTAACGGGACGTCGGATGCCACGGCCACCGAACACTCTTGAAAGTAGTAACGAAGTTTTCAAGATGCCATGAAGACGACATAGGGTATCTTTCGATAGTGAGAGTATCATGACTTGCACGGAGTTAAGACTTCGGAGACGTAATAAACGGGCCTCTGGACTTGGAATTTCTGACCCTCTGATACGTCCATTTTGCACCATGCTTTTATATCGGTGTTTATTGCATTAGGGGATGTTATTACACATTATATCACGATACTTATGCCTATTCTCCCTTATTTTATAAGTTTTACATGAAGAGGGAGAATGTCGGCAGCTGGAATTCTGGACTAGAAAAGGAGCAAATATTAGAGACCTATTCTGCACAACTCCAAAATTCCTGAAACTTCACGGAGAATATTTTTGGAATATATAAAAAATATTTGGGGAAGAAAGCACCAGAGGGGGGCCACCTGCCATCCAAAAGGGTGGAGGGCACGCCCTACCCCCTGGGCATGCCCTCCGGTCTTGTGGGCCGCCTGGCAGGCCCCCGACGCCCATCTTCTACTATATGGTGTGTTTTGACCTAGAAAAAATCAAAAGGAAGCTTTTGGGATGAAGCGCTGCCGTCTCGAGGCATAACTTGGGTAGAACCAATCTAGGGCTCCGGCGGAGCTGTTCTGCCGGGGAAACTTCCCTCCGGGAGGGGTAATTGAAGCCATCGTCATCACCAACGATCCTCTCATCGAGAGGGGTCAATATCCATCAACATCTTCACTGGCACCATCTCCTCTCAAACCCTAGTTCATCTCTTGTGTCCGATCTTTGTCTCAAAACCTCAGATTGGTACTTGTGGGTTGCTAGTAGTGCTGATTACTCCTTGTAGTTGATGCTAGTTGCTTTATTCGGTGGAAGATCATATGTTCAGATCCTTAATGATAATTAATACTCCTCTGATTATGAACATGAATATGCTTTGTGAGTAGTTACGTTTGTTCCTGAGGACATGGGTAAAGTATTGTTATAAGTAATCATGTCAATTTGGTATTCGTTCGATATTTTGATGAGATGTATGTTGTCTTTCCTCTAGTGGTGTTATGTGAACCTGGACTACATGACACTTCACCATTATTTGGGCCTAGGGGAAGGCATTGGGAAGTAATAAGTAGATGATGGGTTGCTAGAGTGACAGATGCTTAAACCCTAGTTTATGCGTTGCTTCGTAAAGGGCTAATTTGGATCCATATGTTTCATGCTATGGTTAGATTTATCTTAATTCTTCTTTCGTAGTTGCGGATGCTTGCGATAGGGGTTAATCATAAGTGGGAGGCTTGTCCAAGGAAGGGCAGCACCCAAGCACCGGTCCACCCACATATCAAATTATCAAAGTAACGAACGCGAATCATATGAGCATGATGAAAACTAACTTGACAACAATTCCCATGTGTCCTCAGGAGCGCTTTGCTTTATATAAGACTTCGTCTAGGCTTGTACTTTGCTACAAAAAGGATTGGGTCACCTTGCTGAACCTTAGTTACTTTTGTTACTTGTTACCTGTTACGAATTATCTTATCACACAACTATCTATTACCGATAATTTCAGTGCTTGCAGAGAATACCTTGCTGAAAACCGCTTGTCATTTCCTTCTGCTCCTTGTTGGGTTCGACACTCTTATCGAAAATACTATGATAGATCCCCTATACTTGTGGGTCATCAAGACTCTTTTCTGACGCCGTTTCCGGGGAGTGAAGCGCCTTTGGTAAGTGGAATTTGGTAAGGAAACGTTTATATAGTGTGCTGAAATTTATTGTCACTTGTTACTATGGAAAATAATCCTTTGAGGGGCTTGTTTGAGGTATCTTCACCTCGACCGGAAGAGCAAAGAGTTGCTCCTCAACCTACTGCACCTATTGAAAATATTTATTATGAAATTCCTTCGGGTATGATAGAGAAACTGCTAGCTAATCCTTATGCAGGAGACGGAACATTACATCCTAATATGCACCTAATCTATGTGGATGAAGTTTGTGGATTATTTAAGCTTGCAGGTATGCCCGAGGATGTTTTCAAGAAGAAGGTCTTACCTTTATCTTTGAAGGGAAAGGCATTGACATGGCATAGGCTATGTGATGATATTGGATCATGGAACTACTTCATCAGAAGTTTTATCCTATGCATCTGGTTTCGTGATCGGAATTATATATATATTTTTTGGCCTCGTGAAGGAGAAAGTATCGCTCAAGCTTGGGGGAGGCTTAAGTCAATGTTATATTCATGCCGCAATCATGAGCTCTCAAGAGAAATTATTATTCAAATTTTTTATGCTCGGCTTTCTCATAATGATCGATCCATGCTCGATACTTCTTGTACTGGTTCTTTTATGAAGAAAGATATTGAATTCAAATGGGATTTATTGGAAAGAATTAAACGCAACTCTGAAGACTGGGAGTTCGATGAAGGTAAGGAGTTAGGTATAAACCTTAAGTTTGATTGTGTTAAATCTTTTATGGATACCGATGCTTTTCATGATTTTAGCACTAAATATGGACTTGACTCTGAGATAGTAGCTTCTTTCTGTGAATCTTTTTCTACTCATGCTGATCTCCCTAAGGAGAAGTAGTGTAAATATCATCCTCCCATTGAAGTGAAAGTTGTAGAACCTATTAAAGTTGAAGAAGAAACTATTACTTATAATGTTGACCCTATTGTTCCTACTGTTTATATTGAGAAACCACCTTTTCCTGTTAGAATAAAGGATCATGCTAAAGCTTCAACTGTGGTTCGTAAGAGTTATACTAGAACACCTACACCCTCTGAACAAATTAAAGTTGAACCTAGTATTTCTATGGTTAAAGATCTCTTGGTTGATAATATTGAGGGGCATGTTATTTATTTCTGTGATGAAGCTGCTAGGATTGCTAAACCCGATATTAAAGATAAACATAGACCCGTTGTTGGCATGCTTGTTGTTTCTATTAAAATTGGATTTCATTGTTATCATGGCTTATGTGATGTGGGTGCTAGTGTGAGTGCAATTCCTTATACCTTGTACGAAGAAATTATGAATGATATTGTACCTGCTGAGGTATAAGATATTGATGTTACTATTAAGCTTGCCAATAGAGATATTATTTGCCAATTGGGATAGTTAGAGATGTTGAAGTCTTGTTTGGGAAAATAAAATACCCTACTGATTTTCTTGTTGTTGGTTCCCCACAACATTATTTTTGTCCCATTATATTTGGTAGGCCTTTCTTGAATATTGTTAATGCTAAGATAGACTACGAGAAAGATATTGTTACTGTTGGTTTAGGGGATATGTATCATGATTTTAATTTCTTTAAATTTCATAGACAACCCCATGATAAAGAATTGCCTAGTAAGGATGAAATTATTGGTCTTGCTTCTATTGCCATGCCTCCTACTGATCCTTTAGAACAATATTTGCTAGACCATGAAAGTGATATGTTTATGAATGAAAAAGGGAAATAGATGAAATATTCTTTAATCAAGGGCCTATTTTGAAACACAATTTTCCTATTGAAATCCTTGGGGATCCTCCTCCACCCAAGGGTGACCCTGTGTTTGAGCTTAAACAATTACCTGATACTTTAAAATATGCTTATCTTGATGAAAAGAAGATATATCCTGTTATTATTAGTGCTAACCTTTCAGGGCATGAGAAAAGAAATTATTGAAAACTCTGAAGAAGCACCGTGCTGCTATTGGATATACTCTTGATGATCTTAAGGGCATTAGCCCAACTCTATGTCAGCACAAAATTAATTTGGAGCATGATGCTAAACTATTTGTTGATCACCAACGACGGTTAAATCCTAAGATGAAGGAAGTGGTAAGAAATGAAATACTAAAGCTTCTGGAGGCATGTATAATTTATCCTATTGTTGATAGTAGATGGGTAAGTCATGTTCATTGTGTCCCTAAGAAGGGAGGTATTACTGTTGTTCCTAATGATAAGGATTCCACAAAGAATTGTTATAGGTTATAGAATGGTAATTGATTTTTGCAAATTGAATAAAGCTACTAGGAAAGATCATTACCCTCTACCTCTTATTGATCAATTGCTAGAAAGACTATCCAAACATACGCATTTTTGCTTTCTAGATGGTTATTCTGGTTTTTCTCAAATACCTGTGTCAAAAACATGATCCGGAAAAGACCAGTTTTACTTGCCCTTTTGGTACCTTTGCTTATAGACGTATGCCTTTTGGTTTATGCAATGCGCCTGCCACCTTTCAAAGATGTATGACTGCTATATTCTTTGATTTTTGTGAAAAGATTGTTGAGGTTTTCATGGATGATTTCTCCATTTACAGAACTTCTTTTGATGATTGCCTATGCAACCTTGATCGAGTTTTGCAGAGATGTGAAGAAACTAATCCTGTCTTGAATTGGGAGAAGTGCCACTTTATGCTTAATGAAGGTATTGTCTTGGGGCATAAAATTTCTGAAAGAGGTATAGAAGTTGATAAAGCTAAAGTAGAGGCTATTGAAAAGATGTCGTGTCCTAAAGATATTTAAGGTATAAGAAGTTTCCTTGGTCATGCTGGTTTCTATAGGAGGTTTATTAAAGACTTCTCTAAAATTTCTAGGCCTCTCAGTAATCTCTTGCAAAAAGATGTTCCTTGTGTTTTTGATGATGATTGTGTAGAAGAATTTGAGATACTTAAGAAAGCCTTGATTTATGCACCTATTGTTCAGCCACCTGATTGGAATTTACCCTTTAAAATTATGTGTGATGCTAGTGATTATGCTGTTGGTGCTATTCTAGGACAAAGAGTTGATAAGAAATTGAATGTTATTCATTATGCTAGTAAAACTCTAGACAGTGCCTAAAGAAATTATGCTACTACTGAAAAGGAATTTTTAGCAGTTGTTTTTGCCTGTGATAAGTTCAGATCTTATATTGTTGATTCCAGAGTAACGGTTCACACTGATCATGCTGCTATTAAATATCTTATGGAAAAGAAGGATGTTAAGCCTGGACTTATTAGATGGGTTCTCTTGTTACAAGAATTTAATTTGCATATTATCGATAGAAAGGGAGCTAAGAACCCCATTTTTGAACGAGGAGCTAAGAACCCCATTGCAGACAACTTGTCTAGGTTAGAAAATGCTCTTAATGACCCACTGCATACTGATGATAGTTTTCCCGATGAACAATTATCTGTCATAAATGCTTCTCGTAATACTCCATGGTATGCTGATTATGCTAATTACATTGTTGCTAAATTTATACCACCTAGTTTCACATACCAGCAAAAGAAAAAGTTTTTCTATGATTTGAGACATTACTTATGGGATGACCCACACCTTTATAAAGGAGTAGATGGTGTTATTATACGTTGTGTACCTGAGCATGAACAGGAACAGATCCTACGCAAGTGCCACTCCGAGTCTTACGGAGGACACCACGCTGGAGATAGAATTGCACACAAGGTATTGCAATCTGGTCTTTATTTGCCTACTCTGTTCAAGGATGCTTGTAAGTTTGTCTTGTCTTGTGATGAATGCCAAAGAATAGGTAATATTAGTAGACGCTAGGAAATGCCTATGAATTATTCACTTTTTATTGAACCATATGATGTTTGGGGCTTTGGTTATATGGGACCTTTTCCTTCCTCTAATGGGTATACACATATTTTAGTTGCTATTGATTACGTTACTAAGTGGGTAGAAGCCATTCCAACTAGTAGTGCTGATCATAACACTTCTATTAAGATGCTTAAAGAAGTTATTTTTCCGAGGTTCGGAGTCCCTAGATATTTAATGACTGATGGTGGTTTACACTTTATTCATGGTGCTTTCCGTAAAATGCTTGCTAAATATAATGTTAACCATAGAATTGCATCTCCATATCATCCTCAGTCTAGTGGTCAAGTAGAATTAAGCAATAGACAGATTAAATTGATTTTGCAAAAGACTGCTAATAGATCTAGAAAGAATTGGTCTAAGAAACTTGATGATGCATTATGGGCCTATAGAACTGCTTATAAGAATCCTATGGGTATGTCTCCGTATGAAATGGTTTATGGAAAGGCTTGTCACTTACCTCTTGAACTAGAACATAAGGCATATTGGGTAATCAAAGAGCTCAATTATGATTTCAAACTTGTCGGTGAGAAGAGGTTATTTGACATTAGCTCACTTGATGAATGGAGAACTCAAGCCTATGAGAATGCCAAGTTGTTTAAACAAAAAGTTAAAAGATGGCATGACAAGAGGATACAAAAGCGGGAGTTTAATGTAGGTGATCATGTTTTGCTATACAACTCGCGTTTAAGATTTTTTGGAGGAAAACTTCCCTCTAAATGGGAAGGTCCTTACATTTTCAAGGAGGTCTATCGTTCCGGTGCCATAAAAATCAACAACGCCGAAGGCACAAATCTGAAGGTGGTAAATGGTCAAAGAATTAAACACTATATCTCAGGTAATCCCACAAATGTTGAGACCAGTATAATTGACACTGCAACACCGGAGGAGTACATAAGGAACACTTTCCAGAATGTTTCAGATTCCGAAAAGGAATAGGTATGTGGTACGGTAAGTAAACCGACTCCAAAATGTTTCCAATAGTAATTTTTCTCTGTTTTGGAATATTAAAAAAATAGGAAAATTAAAAGTAGTCCGAAAGATGCAGGAGGAGACCACAAGGGTGGAGGGTGCGCCCTACCCCCCTGGGCGCGCCCCCTGCCTTGTGGCCACCTCGTGTGCCCTCCGAACTTCGTTTTCTTGCACAATACTTCTTTTGATCGGTAAAAATTCATTATATAATCTCCCGAAGGTTTTGACCATCGTACCACGACAAAATCCTCTGTTTTAGTTTTGAGCTATTTCTGCAGCAGATTTAGAGCAAGATGTCTTCGCAGGAGTTGATCAGGGAGAGTCGGGTATCGCACCGGACACCGGGCCCAAGAGCATACAGCGAAGCTGACAACTTCCGGGAATCAACGAGGAAGAGATGGAGGCTGACTTGAAAAGGGTGGATGCCATGGAGGAGGATCAACAAGTTACCTCTCGTCTTCAAACTAGATTCATGCTGGAGGAACTTCAGAGCTCAGCAATACAAAATTTGGTCATTCCTCCCAATGCTAGATTTCTCTCTTATGAAATATGAAAAAGAGTGTTGCTTTTTCTCCCGCAGCTATGAAACTTCCATGGCTGAATGGAGCTCTAGCCATCACGGGTAAACTTCGCAAGGAAGTAATGGATATTAAGCAGCAAATTAATAAGCTCGAGGAAGAGAATCGCATCCTAAGGGGCATCATCGCCAACAATATCACATCACCACCTCCGAAGAAAGAGACATGAATACTTGGGTATGGGTACTCCCCTTGGGAACTGCCAAGCTTTGGGGAGGTGCCCCGGTATCGTATCACCATCACACCTTTATCTTTATTGTTTTTCTCAGTTCGATCCTTTTGGTTATATCTTGATCTAGTAGAATAAAGTTTTGGTATGATTTAGCTTTGAGTTTTGCTTTTATGTTCCCTCTATGTAACTGAGTCCTTGAGTTATATAATAAAGAGTAGTTTTGAGTTGAGGGCTTTGCTTTCTTGCTATGTTCTTGAGGGAATTATATAAAACAAAGAATAAAAAGAAATAAAAGAAGATCATATATTGATCTTATGGAGAGTAATGACATCGCATATAAAGAGTATAATGAATAAAAGTTGTTGAGAGTTGCAAACATAGTTTTGGTCATTGTTAAAATTAATAGGAAGTAATAAAGAAAGAGAGGCTTCACATATAAATATACTATCTTGGACATCTTTTTGTAATTGTGAGCACTCATTAAAATATGACATGCTAAAAAGTTGATGTTGGACAAGGAAGACAACATAATGCTTTATGTTTTCCTATATCCGAATACAAGCTATATTGTCATGGATCATCCAACATGTTGAGCTTGCCTTTCCCTCTCATGCTAGCCAAATTCTATGCACCAAGTAGAGATACTACTTGTGCTTCCAAACATCCCTTAAACCAGTTTTTGCCGTGAGAGTCCACCATACCTACCTATGGATTGAGTAAGATCCTTCAAGTAAGTTGTCATCGGTGTAAGCAATAAAAATTGCTCTCTAAATATGTATGATCTATTAGTGTGAAGAAAATAAACTTCATACGAACTTGTGATATGGAAGAAACAAAAGTGACGGACTGCATAATAAAGTTCTTTATCACAAGCGACAATATAAAGTGACGTTATTTTGCATTAAGATTTTGTGCATCCAACCATAAAAGTGCATGACAACCTCTGCTTCCCTCTGCGAAGGGCCTATCTTTTACTTTTATCTTCTACCCTTATATAAGAGTCATGGTGATCATCACCTTTCCTTATATATATCCACTTGGATGTAGGTTATCATAAAGTATTACTATTGACATTACCCTTGAGGTAAAAGGATGGGAGGCGAAACTATAAGCCCCTATCTTTCTCTGTGTCCGACTGAAACTTCATACCCATAAGTATCGCGTGAGTGTTAGCAATTGTGAAAGACTAAATGATAGTTGAGTATGTGGACTTGCTGAAAATCTCTTATATTGTCTCTTTCCGTTGTTATGATAAATTGCAATTGCATCAATGACTGAGATCATAGTTTGTTAGTTTCCAATGAAGTTTCTGATTCATACTTTACTTTGTGAACGAATTGTTACTTTAGCATAAGAAATCATATGACAATATATGCTACAGTCCTAAAGATAATCATGATGCCATCATGTCCGTATTTTATTTTATCAACACCTCTATCTCTAAACATGTGGACCTATTTTTCGATATCGACTTTCGCATGAGGACAAGCGAGGTCTAAGCTTGGGGGAGTTCATACGTCCATTTCGAATCATGCTTTTATATCGATGTTTATTGCATTATGGGCTGATATTACACATTATATCACAATACTTATGCCTATTATCTCTTATTTTATAAGGTTTACATGAAGAGGGAGAATGTCGGCAGCTGGAATTCTGGACTGGAAAAGGAGCAAATATTAGAGACCTATCCTACACAACTCCAAAAGTCCTGAAACTTCACGGAGAATATTTTTGGAATATATAAAAAATATTGGTTCAACAAAGCACCAGAGGGGGGCAACCTGCCATCCACAAGGGTGGAGGGCGCGCCCTCCGGTCTTGTGAGCCGCCTGGCAGGCCCCAGACGCCCATCTTCTACTATATGGTGTGTTTTAACCTAGAAAAAATCAACTGGAAGCTTTCGGGACTTAGCGCCGCCGTCTCAAGGTGGAACTTGGGCAGAACCAATCTAGGGCTCCGGGGGAGCTGTTCTGCGGGGGAAACTTCCCTCTGGAAGGGGGAAATCGAAGCCATCGTCATCACCAATGATCCTCACATCGAGAGGGGGTCAATCTCCATCAACATATTCACCAACACCATCTCCTCTCAAATCCTAGTTCATCTCTTGTATCCGATCTTTGTCTCAAAACCTCAGATTGGTACCTATGGGTTGCTAGTAGTGTTGATTGCTCCTTGAAGTTGATGCTAGTTGGTTTATTCGGTGGAATATCATATGTTCAGATCCTTAATGATAATTAATACTCCTCTGATTATGAACATGAATATGCTTTGTGAGTAGTTACGTTTGTTCCTGAGGACATGGGAGAAGTCTTGTTATAAGTAATCATGTGAATTTGGTATTCGTTCGATATTTTGATGAGATATATGTTGTCTTTCCTCTAGTGGTGTGAATGTAGACTACATGACACTTCACCATTATTTGGGCCTAGGGGAAGGCATTGGGAAGTAATAAGTAGACGATGGGTTGCTAGAGTGACAGAAGCTTGAATCCTAGTTTATGCGTTGCTTCGTAAGGGGCTGATTTGGATCCATATATTTCATGCTATCGTTAGATTTATCTTAATTCTTCTTTTGTAGTTGCGGATGCTTGCGAGAGGGGTTCATCATAAGTGGGAGGCTTGTCCAAGGAAGGGCAGCAACCAAGGACCGGTCCACCCACCTATCAAATTATCAAAATAATGAACGCGAATCATATGAGCATGATGAAAACTAACTTGACAACAATTCCCATGTGTCCTCGGGAGGGCTTTGCTTTATATAAGAGTTCGTCTAGGCTTGTCCTTCTCTACAAAAAGGATTGGGCCACCTTGCTGCACCTTAGTTACTTCTGTTATTTGTTACCCGTTACGAATTATCTTATCACACAACTATATATTACCGATAATTTCAGTGCTTGCAGAGAATACCTTGCTGAAAACCGCTTGTCATTTCCTTCTGCTCCTTGTTGGGTTCGACACTCTTACTTATCGAAAGGACTATGATAGATCCCCTATACTTGTGGGTCATCACCCTCCATGTCTTGCTCGACCACGAGGACTACGCTAACCACCTAGTTCATGGCCGAGATGTGTAATATCATCGGTTCACATACACCTAGTGCTGCCAGGACAGGATTAGTTGCGAGGAGAGCCTTGATGTCTTCCAGGGTTGCCGCGGCCTACTTGGTCCATTTAAATGTTTCTGTTTGCTTTAGTATCCAATACAGGAGTAGGGCCTTCTCTTTGAGTCGTGATATGAAGCGACTTAAAGCCGCCACGCAGCCTGCCAGTTTTTGTACATGTTTGAGCTCTGTTGGCACCTCCAAACGGTCCAAGGCTCGAATTTTGGCCGGATTGGCTTTGATTCCTCGGCTAAATACGATGAAGCTGAGGAGTTTGCCAGCCGCGACTCTGAAGACGCATTTCTCTGGATTAAGTTTAGTTTGATACTCCCATAGGTTGGCGAATGTGTCGCGGAGGTTGTCTACTAACTGTTCGACATGTTTGGTTTTAACAACCACATCGTCTATGTAGGCCTCAACGGTCTTCCTGATGTGTTTTTCTAGGCATGTTTAAATCATGTGTTGGTACGTGGCACCAACGTTCTTTAGCCCAAAGGGCATCGTCTTGAAGAAGAATGGCATGTAAGGTGTGATGAATGATGTTGCTCTGGTCAGATTCCTGCATCTTTATTTGATGATATCCCGAGTAAATGTCTGATATGTCTCCAACGTATCTATAATATTTTATTGTTCCATGATTTTATATTATCATTCTTGGATGTTTTACAATCATTTTATAGTATCTTTATATCATTTTTTGGGACTAACCTATTGACATAGTGCCCAGTGCCTGTTGCTATTTTTTGCTTGTTTTTTACTTCGCAGAAAATCTATATCAAATGGACTCCAAATGTAGCAAAACTTTTTGGAGATTTTTTTGGACCAGAAGACAATTTGGGAGCCAAGAAGCACCTGGGGGGAGGTCTGTGGGGACCACAACCCACCAAGGTGCGCCAGAGGCCCCGGGCACGCCCTGATGGGTTGTGGGGCCCACGGGGGTCTCCTGCACTGCCTCTTCGCTCTATAAATACCCAAATATTCCAGAAACCCTACGGGAGTGGACAAAAAACAATTCCAGGTGCCGCAAGTTCCAAAACCACGAGATCCAATCTCGAGCCCTTTTCTAGCACTCTATCGGAGGGGAACACAATCACGGAGGGTTCATCATCGTCATTTGTGCCCCTTCGATGATGCGTGAGTAGTTCATCATAGACCTACGGGTCCGTAGGCAGTAGCTAGATGGATTCTTCTCTCTTTTTGATTCTCAATCAATACAATGGTCTCTTGAAGATCTATTTGATGTAATGACTTTTTGTGATGTGTTTGTTGGGATCCGATGAAGTTCGAGTTTATGGTCATATTTTTATCCATGAATATTATTTGAGTCTTCTTTGATCTCTTATATGCATGATTACTTATAGCCTTGTATTTCTTCTCTGAATCTTTGGTTTAGTTAGGCCAACTAGATTGATTTTTCTTGCCATGGGAAGAGGTGCTTTGTGATGGGTTCGATCTTGCGTTGTCCTCTCCCAGTGGCAGAAGAGGCAGTGAGGCACGCATGTATCGTTGCTATTAAGGATACCAAGATGGGGGCTATTCCTACATGAATAGATCTTGTCTAGATCATCTTATCGTTCTTATTGCATTACTCCGTTTCTCCATGAACTTAATACACTAGATGCATGCTAGGTAGCGGTCAATGTGTGGAGTAATAGTAGTAGATGCAGAATCGTTTCGGTCTACTAATCTTGGATGTGATGCCTATATACATGATCATTATCTTGGATATCATCATAATTATTTGTTCTCCTATTAATTGCCCAATAGTAATTTGTTTACCCACCGTGTGCTATTTTCTTGAGAGAAGCCACTAGTGAAATCTACGGGCCCCTGGTCTATCCTTTATCATATTTGCTTTCCGATTTTTTTGCCGCATTTGTTTTGAGATCTATTATTCCAAAACCAAAAAAATACCTTCCTACACTTTTTATTTACTTATTTTATTTCATGTTTTATCAAGATCTATTTACCCAAACTCATACAAATTTATCTATCTTTTTACCGAGGAGGGATTGACAGCCCCTCTTACGCGTTGGGTTGCAAGTATTTTTTCTTTGTGTGTAGGTACCGTTTACATGGTGTTGCTTGGTTCTCCTACTTGATTGATCCCTTGGTTTCAAAACTGAGGGTAATACTTTCGATAGTTGTGCTGCATCATCCCTTCCTCTTTGGGGAAATACCGACGCAGTCTCTAGCCACGTCAAAGGAATTCTGGCGTCGTTATCGGGGAGACATCATCAACATATATTAGGTTCCTAATCATAAATCTCATCTCCTTGCAATTTACATTATGTGCCATTTGCCTCTCGTGTTTAGTTCCCCTACTTCAAAAAAAATTCCTTTTGATTCGCCTTCTTTTTCGTTTGCCTTTTTCTCGTCAGATCTTTTGTTTGCTTGTGTTGCCATGTGCCTTCTATATGCTTCCATCTTCACCTGCTAAAAATCTATTGATATGAATCCCCATCTGTCAGATTTCGGGATCCGGAGACCCTTGAGAGGTTTGAACTCTGGGATGCGTGCGAAGAACTCAACCTTCCCAGTCTGCCTACTCGCCGATCTCACAGCCGAGCCCGATGAACAAGAAGGAAAAGGGACACAGCAGTTTACCCAGGTTCGGGCCACCTTGCGGTGTAAAACCGTACTCCTCCTTTGTGGTGGATTGGTCTCGAGGCGCTGAGGATGAACTAGTACAGTGGGAGAACAACCTTGGGAGGAGGCGTGTTCTTGAGCTGGTGGGGGAGAGGACGATCTCCGGGATTCGGATCTGGTTCTGCCCCTCTCTACCTCTCTACGGTGGTGGTGCTGCTCTATTTATAGTGGCCTTGGTCCTCTTCCCAAATGAAGGCGGGAAGGGATCCCACAACGGCCGAATTTGAAGGGAGACAACTAGTACATCCTATCCTGACAAAAGTAGTCTTCGCCTGCAAAGCCTCTAGTCGTGACACCGCGGTGGGCTCGGTGATGACCTCCGTCCTGGCGGTCTTGGTCTTGTTGCACGGGAATGGAAACCTTTGGCTGATTCCTTGGGACTCCGTGCCTGCGCTTGCCTCTTTAGCACCAAGGAGGAAACTGCTATCCTGCGCCCGCTGGCGCCCGCCTGGCCTTGACCATCATGGCTCACGTCACCTTCAGCCTCACGAGGTGAAGCTTGCATAGAAATCTCCGCTCCTCGAGAGCCAGCTTGAGGAGGCCGCTCCTTGTTGAGGTCTTGGTGTTGTCCGCCTCGCGAGGCTTGGCCCCTCGCAAGGGTCTTGAGTTGTTTATGCTGAAGGTGGGCCATACCAGGCCGTCGATGGAGCCACGTCGTGGGCTGCAGGTAGGCAATTCTGGGTACCTCCATTCCCAGAACGCCGACAGTAGCCCCTAGGCCCAAGGCGCGCTCGGACTTGGCTTCGAGGCAAAGGCAAAGGGCAAGTGCAGAGCACCGCGGGCCCTAACCGCATGCGGCCTTGGTCCATGCGTGGCGATTGATGGGACGTGGGCGTCTCCGCTTCCCCATGCTACCTCGGCAACCGTTCAAATTGACGAGACCCTACTGCATGGAGAGAAAAACCATCATTGCGTGGGATCATGGAGGCCGGCAGTTGGCCTCCCTCTGGCTATAAATGAGGGGAGGGGCAGAGTCCCCCTCGCTCATCTCCATTTTCTTGCTGCCCGGTCCTTCTTCTTCCTCTTCTCTGTCTTGCTGTAGCATCCATGGCGCCAACGAGGAGATTCTCCGCCGCCGAAAAGGGGAAGGCCCCCAAGGAGGGACCGGGTTCACCACCACCCAAGAGGGGCCGCGGCCGCCCTCGCAAGTATGCTGCAACCCCGGTGGTGGCTCCTCAGGGGCGTGGACGCACCCCTTCGGGGACCGACGTTGCCTTGGGCAGCCGCGACGGTGCTTCCTCTCGCAGTGGAAGTTGCCAGGGATGGGGTAGCCCCTGTGACGAGGGGAGGCGTGCCGTGGTCGCTCAGCCTCCTCGGCCATGCTTCCACTCTGTGGATGACTCCCGGAGTTTGTCGCGTGGTCGGAGAGGCCTGCTGGCACCTGGCTTCCGCTCTCGCGCTTCTTCGCAGGTGAGCTGCCGCCCGCAGGGCTTGACGGCCTCTGGCTGCAGGCTGACGGCTGCTGCAGCAGGGCCTCGTGGGCCGGGGTCGATGTCACTGCCGCAGGCAACGTGTCCTTGACCCGTGGCTAGCAGGCGTTTGCCCGCGTGCGCGGCCTGAGCAGGAGGTGCACCTAGGGATGGCAATGGGGCCCCATACCCGCCAAATCCATGGGGATTTCATCTATTAGGGGGTGGGGATGGGCGAAAAACATCCCCATGGGGATATTTACCAAACTATTTTATTCCCCATAGGGTACAACAGGGATGGGGACGATATCCTATTCCCCAGACCCAATACCCACCGAGGACCCGGTTAGTAACTGTGATACTGCAGTCAAACTTAAAATATTCACAAACAAACTTGCTAAAACAAAAAAAAGCTCTGAAAAAAACCGTAAACCTATCTCACATCCTCACCTCAGTTGCCACCATGACCAAGAAGTCAATACGACCTAGATAGGCATTAGCAGGACAAGGACAACACCATGTATGTATGTTGATTATAGGGTGTCCTATTATGTATATGAGTATTTGTTTATGGGGATGGGGAAACTAATGGGGCCCCGTTCCCCAGTGGGGCATGGGTATGGGGAAATTTCATCCCCAATCATGTAAATGGGGATGGGGATGGGATGATAGGGAATAGATGGGGATGGGGATGTTGTAGGTATCCTCATAGGGGATTGTCCCATTGCCATCCCTAGGTGCACCCTCCACTTCAGGTACAACGACCTGGCGACCCTCTACGTGAGGCTGTTCAAGGAGCACGTCCGCCGTACGGGGTGCTGCCCGGAAGACGGCAGCGACGACGATGTGCTTTCTCTTGACAACGGTCGCGATGGCAACGAGGGTGAGCTTGCCCTTGGCGACGGCCGCGCCTCCTCCAGCGGCGGTGGCTCCTCCTCCTGCGAGAGTACCAACAGCGGCGGCTACGACCAACCACCCCACCGTTGGACTCGGATCGAGGGAGGCGACAGGCTGTCTCGCCGCCATGCTCCAGTGAATCGGGAGGAAGACTCGGGCTGAGCTCGGGCACCGCTGGAGCCTGGCCTTGGGAGCTGCTGCAGCCGTGCGGCTTGCTTTTGTTTAACCTTTCATTTCTCTTGCATTTGAAAAAGGTAGAGGGACCCGCTGGGGTGTGTAATGAACCAAGGCGCTTATGCCACTATGCTATGTTTATTGTTTTGATATTGTGCCATGACACCCATGTTCCGAGTAGGTGCAGTTAGGGTAACTTAGCTCGATATGCTTGCGGTAGTTTCCCACCTCGCGAGGGCGCGCCCTTCCAGCAGCATCTGGCGAAGCTCCCTTCCTGGCGAATCAGGAGCTGTCGGCCTCAGGAGACATTGTAGAGCTGCAGAGTTATTAGAAAGCTTGACGGGGCACCTTGTTCTTCCTCGCGCGAGCCTCCAGGCGTGGGTTGGTTGTGGCTAGCACACCGCGTCGTGCTGCCTAGAGGTGCGGACTTAAGAGGGTGCGCATGTCCACGAGCTCATTTGAGAGCGTCTCGTGAGGATTAAGAAAGCCGAAGCATTGGGGAAACGAGGCTTCGGTGAGGTGTGTTTGCATGCGGGCGAACCCAAACGTACGCACCGGCCTAGCCCCCACGGGCGAGGAGGAGCGATGAGCAACTACCACTCTTCCCAGGTCAAGACTGAGAGGCGAGCGAAGTAAGAGGAGAAAAATCCAACTCTGGCGAACGAAAAAACGTGAAAACTCCATATTCCATTAAGAAGTTGCAAACCAACTACAGAAAGCAAGCAAAAGAACAGCCGCGTCCGGCACCTAGTCTAGTCTTCTCACCAGCGCGGAGCTAAGTGCTGCCACTAGGACGTGGGATGGAGCCCCCGTGAGGCCCGCGGGCAGCAGTCAGGAGACTCTGGGGCGTGTACAGCCCCACTCATTATTACGTGAGAGTTTCACGAGCGGAGACCTTCACAGGCACTGGGCCTTACTTCATGGGTAGAACTTCCGGAGGTGCTGGATGCTCCAGGCGTTCTGGATGGGGATCCCGTCCTGCGTTTCCAGGCGCGCGGCACTAGGCCTAGAGACACGGGCAATCCTTAACGGGCCCTCCCACATGGGCGAGAGCTTGTGCAGCCCTTCCCTGGAGAGCACCCGCCTCAGGATAAAATCGCCCACCTCGAGCTTCCTGGAGCGGACACTGCGGCAGTGATACCGCCGCAGCGCCTGCTGGTACCTTGCCGCTCGGAGCGAGGCTTGGCGACGACGTTCCTCCCCCAGCACGAGGTCCATCCTCCGCGAGGCGTCCTGGCGTGCCTCATGAAACTCCAAGACCCGCCCGAAGCGATACCTGACCTCGTGAGGGAGAACCGCTTCAGCTCCATAGACGAGGAAGAATGGAGTTTTGCCCGTCGGCTTGGTCGCGGTGGTGCGGGTGGACCACAACATGGACTGGAGCTCGTGGAGCTAGCCCCTGCCGCAGGCCTCGAGCTTCTTCTTGAAGGTTCTTGCCTTGAGGCCCCTCAGGACCTCCGCATTGGCGCCTCGGCCTGGCCATTGCTCCCGGGGTGTGGCACTGAGGCGTAGCATATCTGCGTTCTAAGGTTAGCACAATATGTTTTGAAAAGGTTGCTAGTGAACCGCGAGCCGTTGTCGGTGATGATGCGGTTAGCAACCCCGAATCGGCTCACGAGGCCCATGATGAACTTGACCGCCGAGCCGGCTGGAATGGTGCAGACGGCCTCCACCTCCGCCCACTTGGTGAACTTGTTGATGGCGACGTAGAGGTAGCGGTAGCCCCCGGGCGCTCGAAGGAACGGGCTCAAGATGTGCAGCCCCCAGACCGCAAATGGCCATGAGAGCGGGATGGTCTGGAGACCCTGAGCGGGCTGGTGGATCTGCTCGGCATGAAATTGGCAGGTTTCACAGGATCTTACCAGCTCGGTGGCATCGTTGAGCACCGTGGGCCAGTCGAATCCACTGCGGAACGCCTTGCCCATGAGGGTGCGCGATGAAGAGTGATGCCCGCAGTCCCCGCCATGTATGTCAGCCAGCAGCTCGTGTCCCTGCTCCCTGGAGATGCACCATAGAGAGACGTCATTTGGCTGCTTTCGGTAGAGCTCACCGTCCTGGATGCAGTAGGCAGTGGCCTGGCGAGCCACGCGCTCCGCGTCTTCCTCCTTCTCCAGCAGGGTCCCCTGGAGTAGGTACACCTTGAACTCCTCGGTCCAGCACCCCTCCTGAGGCTCGAGCGCGAGGAGCAGACGGGCTCCCGAGGTTGGGCCGCAAGTGGGGGCGCCCGAGAGGGGTGGTGGGGGGAGCTTCTCCTGAGGCGATGTTGGTCCCACTGTGGGTGGGGTTGCCGACGGCTTGAAGAGCCGCTCCTCAAAGACACCATGCTCCTGAGACTGACGGTGAGACGCCCTCTTGGCGATGTCGTCCGCCTCCTGTTCGTGCTGCATGGCGCGTGCAGCAACTCCAGGCCCAAGAAATGTTTCTCAATTTTGCGTACCTCCTCAAGGTATGCCTCCATGTGCTCGTCCTTCGGCTTGTATGCTTTGTTGGAGAAGTTGACGAGGAGCTAGGATCTCCCTTGATGGTGAGGCGCTTCACTCCCAAAGCCGCCACAGCCTTGAGACCGGTGATCAGGCCTTCGTGTTCTGCGATGTTGTTGGAGACCTTCTTGCCCTGCTGGAAGCAGAGCTGGCGTAGTAGAGCTTGTCCTGTGTGGGCTAGATGAGCACGACTCCAGCCCCCGCGCCCTGACACAAGAACACCCCGTTGAAGTACATGACCCAACCGTTTGGTGCCTCGCTTCCCGGCGAGAGGGAACGGTCCTCACCCACTTCTAGGCTAGGAACCACTACTAGGGAAAAGCCTATACACAGAACTTTAGCAGTAGCGCATGTTAAAAAAGGGCGCTCCTACTAGACAGCAGTAGCGCGCGTGAAATAACCGCGCTGCAGATACATATATAGCAGTAGCGTGTCCCATTGTAAAAGCGCTACTACAAAAATTCCCACCACTAAGCCGATCGGCTACATATAGTATTAGCGCTCTTTTAGAAACAGCACTGCCGCTAATTTTGTTGTAGCGGCGCGTTTATGTGTAAGGCGCTACTGCTAACGAAAATAAAATAAAATGAAAAACAAGTAGAAAAGTAAATGAAAATGAAAGAAATAGAAAAAGGAGAAAGGAAAAAAATAAAATGTAAAGAAAAATAAATGGAAAAATGGAAAAAAAGGAGAAAGGAATAGCAGTAGCGCGTTCAGGAAACGCGCTATAGCTAACTTAGCTATAGCGCGTTTTCAGGAACGCGCCACCATTACGTTTCACTTAAATAGCGGTTTCCCTCCTCCCGGCCACCACTTCTCCCCCAAATCCCTCGCCCTCGTCACCGTCTCCCCAATTCGCCGTCGCCCCACTTCGCCGCCGTCTCCTGCCGGTGTGGACGCCCGCAACATCACCGTCTCCCCCTGAGGCCGCCGTCATCCTCACCGCCGCCGCCCGAGGCCACCCTCAGCCTCACCGCCCGAGGCCCTCGAGCAAAAATTAGTAGAGCAAAAGTTAGTTTATAGCAAAAAAAATTAGTTTAGAGCAAAAGATGTTAAGTAGTAGATGTTAGAGCAAAAAATAGTTTAGAGCAAAAAATTTGGTTTACAGCAAAAGTTAGTCAGGGCAGTAGGGTTTAATTAGGGTAGATGCTGCTTGTAGTATATAGTGATACTAGTAGATGTTAATTAGGTTAGGGCAGTAGTGGTACTAGTAGATGTTAATTAGATGTTTTTTAGTTAGGGCAGGAGAGTTTTGCTAGGTTAATTAGGTTAGTAGTGCTGCTAGTAGTAGTGGTATAGTAGGTTAATTAGGTGAAGTTAAATGAATAACCTAAATGAATGAAATTAGTAGTTAACTCAATTTTTTTCCTTTCATCATTATAGAGCACTAAAGTTAACTGAATTTTGTTCTATTAGTAGTTAAATGAATTTTCTTCTACACTTTCTTTTTGAATTAGCTTGTGAAATTTGGACATGTATATTTGGACATGTGGTTGCTCGTGTACATTTGGACATGTGTTGCGGTGCCGAAGATGGATATTTGAACACTGTTTCCAGGGAATGAAGCTGAGTGGCCTATGTTTGGCCGGAATGTTGATTCATTTCCATTCCGGCAAATTTCAGGTTCTCGATTTGTCCACTTTTTAGCAAAGGTCATGCCGAAATTTTCCGTGAATTTCGGCATGACTTGTGCTACAAACTAGGACATATCGAGTGCCCAGGATTTGCCGCACCGGGAAGGAGTCAACGTTCCTGCAAAACATAGGCCTTTTTTATGTCATTATTCATTTTATTAGGTCTAGAGTTAATTGACTAGATTTAATCGTAGGAAACATGGCTAGCAACGATGAAGGACAGGTTTCTGGTGATTGCAACGACGTCTACCTGGCGGCAGACGAATTTTTTGAGCCTTCCCGACGATCAACCGATGTTGTTGCTGGGCCCACCGGTCGCATCGGGGACTGAGACCGACACGCAGACCGGTGCTGAGACTGAGACCAGCGCTGAGACTGAGATCGGCGCTGAGACTCAGACCGGCATCGCGACCGGCGCTGAGACTGAGACCAGCGCTGCCTCGGGGAGCGAAGCCGGTAGAACCGAAAGCACAGAGGCAACGGCTTCCTAACAAACGCAGGACTACTAGACTGGTGGTCACGGAGGTGGACGACGGCAATTTTGAGCCAAATACGCCCGAGGAAGCGCGTGCGTGCTACGGCAATCAAATAGGCTGCATCGTACGGACAACCGCCACCATCAACGATGAGAAACTACAGAAGAAAGATAATATGAGGCCCTCCCTCCTAAAGAAGCTGCACCAGATATTCTTGTTCCCGGGCTGGAATGAAAAGGATTATAAAGATCCAGATAAGGACCAGGCAATGAAGAAGATAAACAAACACGCCATGACCAAGTTTAGCGACGCGTTGGCCGCCTGAAAAACAAGGGTGAAAGCAAGGATCATCGACAAAAAGGAACCCTACTCCGAGATTGTAAAGGATAATCCGACAATCACGGCAGAGCACTTGAAATATTCAAGGCGGCTTGCGAGACTGAAGCTGCCAAAAAAGGTCGAAGTACATGAAGGGGCTTCAATAGAGGAACATTGGGTGCCACCACCTCAGAAGCCGTGGTTACGGTGGGAAGAGGTCCATATGGGCCAAGGAGGATGCGGAAGCCGCGAGTCTGGGCATCCCAGACCCCTTGGCGGAGTTCACCGTCCCGCAGGAGCGTGACGTCCTCAGGGCGCGGCACCGTTGGGACCCAGTGAAGAAGGTTTTCGAGACGAACGTGGTCACGACGGAGTTCATGAGACTGCTGGTAATTTTAGTTTCTGATCAATTCGACTGCACGTTAGTCATATTTGTAAACGATCCTTGTGCCTTTTGCAGAGAGAGTAGCACAGGATTGCGGCTGAAAGCGACTCGCCGTCTGAGGCGTTGGCGAGGCCCAAGTGGGACACTCCATTCAACCGGGCGTTGAACATATTGAAACGACTCCCGGTGGAGACTCGACCGTCGTATGGACGCGTGCACGTTGTCGTAGACGGCGCCACGTGGAAGAAGTACTACCATGAGACCACGGAGGAGAGAAAGGAAAGACGAAGGTTAACTGAAGAAAACATCGACAAGAAGGTTGAGATTGTGGTTGAGAACAAATCATCTCAGACAGTCGCAACAGGGGTAGCTGCCGCAAAATAGGTGCTTGTAGATATGTCTACTTCCATGGTTCTGGCCGTTTTCAATTGGACCAGGCAAAATCCAGAAAAAAAAATGTAGCGGACTTTCCCCTTGCTGACTTCTTGGGGAGCAGCTCGACTAGCGTTGCACCAGCACCTACAGCTGCACCTGCTCCCGCACCAGCTCCCGCACCTTCCCCGGCACCGGACGTGCTCGGCAGTGCTTCATCTTTGGCTGAGCTCGACGCCCTCACGTTATCTGTCACACCGGCCCCCTTCAATAAATGTATAATCTCCCGTTTTCGTTGCCTTTCGGATGTCTCACGTCGTAGACTTTTCTTTGCAGGCCGACGAAACCCCGTGCACCGTATTGTACACCATCGGCGACCAGAAGGTGGACGTGGGGAAGGCGACGATAATGAAGCCGAAGGAACCATTGTTCCACAGCCGGCCAATCCCCCTGAATGTCTTCAAGGTTTTCGTGGCCAGTGTCAAACCAGGCCACGAGAATTTGGATCCTCTGGTACTAGTGGGGGATGACGACGAGACCCCGCGGCGGCTTGGTGACTGTTGCAATGGGTGGGTCCTGTTGTGGCCAAAGAGTCTGCTTCGTCTGGAGGCGGCCGGGAGCACACCCACGAGCATGCAGTTAGGTATGAACATCAACACCTCATCTACCCAATTAACATCGGCTGTCGTGCTGGGTGATAGCGGAGGGGGTAAGGAAAAGGCTCCATTAGTCGCTGGTGACATCGCCATAGATGAGGATGAGGATGACGATGGCACTCAATAGTATGTCAATACTTGCGCCTACTTAGGGTTGAGCGTCATGAGTCGGCGCCTGAATTGCCGTCTCCGGAGGATGAACGTATTATGGACGACCTTCCGGTAGTAAAGAAGTCTAGGAATAGACCGAGGAAAGGCAAAAAAGCTGATTCTATGATCCAGCTGCCTCAGCAGCCTCGGGTTCAAGACCGTATAGATATCCCCGGTGCGGATAAATGGCATATCCCCAGTCAACCAATCCTACCTGCAGCAGCGCTAGGGGCCAGATTCGGCGATCTAAGGAGACTTCATGACGATGTGTTGCGGATAGAGAAAGGCATCATCGTCTCGAAAGATCCAGTATACCCACTCTACATGGTTAACATTCCGCGGCAATTGTCGTATGTCAACACATTCTCCGCGGGGAAGTTCTTCCTTCGATTCAATTACATATTCGACTGTTTCCCGTGAAGAAGCTGGATTTTACGTTTGTCCGCCTTTATGCCTTGCACAAGAACTACATCATCGGGGTTGAGCAGATACCTCATATCTATGTCGCTGACCCGTACTACATGCACGAGGGCTTTTTGGGAGTCTGCGCAAAGCACTGTGAATACCGAGGGAATACATCGTCAATTTCATGCTCGCCAATAAGGACAAGGAGGCGATTCTCGTGCCTTATCATCCCCAATAAGTCATCCGCGCGGATATCCTTCCTTCGATTTCATTCATTCGTTTGCACGGTGGAGGCTAATTAATTTGAGGTGTACTTATTTTGCGCAGCGGCGGGCGCGTCGTCCTCATCATCCTCTACCCTCGATACTCCCACGCTCTTTACTTGGACCCGTCGAAGAACATTAACAAAAAGGATTACACCCACATCAAGGATGTTCTCGACAGTGCTATGTTTTACTACGACGCACGGGGTGGAGAGGTCAAGGACAAGAAGAGAAGGGACGGCAGGCCCTCCTTCGGCCATAAGACCGACTTCTGCTGCATCCAGCAACCGAGTGATTCTCTTAATGATGGATTCTATGTCTTATACCACATGCTGGAGTACAGACGGGATCACCAGAACCTTCGCATGTCACCTACATCCGGCGATGCCCATATTCTGCAATAGGCAAAGAACGTAGGAGATATCGAGGATCATCAACTTCGAGCTGAGTTCTATCACATCTAGCGCGAACTTGCCCAAATCATCATGAAGGAGGTCATCGAAAAAATAGGGATGTTCTACGAAGAAGGACAAATGTCGCGGGAAGACGTCCGAACACGGGTAGCCACTCAGCGTCTCAACCTGAAGCCTTTCACTAGGCTCGGGGACTATCTCCCTGACTTGGATGGATGGCACTACATGTTGGAGTGATTGTCGATATATGACAATGTGTCCGTTTAGTCCATACTATCTGTATGATGAAACTTTGAGTTATGCACGACGAAACTTTATTTGTGATGTAATTAAACCGTCCTCCTCGACTAGCGACGATCACTCTAGTTAGGGCATTTTGGGTACGATCAACTTTGTTATTTACGCT
The DNA here is from genome assembly GCF_018294505.1 of Triticum aestivum. NCBI lineage: Eukaryota > Viridiplantae > Streptophyta > Magnoliopsida > Poales > Poaceae > Triticum > Triticum aestivum. The sequence continues at coordinate 180,444,500 of NC_057796.1, forward strand.
TATGATATGTTGCTTCTATTTTGTCAAGTCTGTCTCTTTCTGTTGCTCAACTATATATGTTGCATATCATCGACTCATGTGATAATGCAGGTACATAGATCATCGATGGCGAAGAAGTGCTACGCCAGGAGTATATATACGACGAGTGGCCGGCGTGTCAGGCCCAGGTGTACCGGTTTTTGGTTTCCGAGCGACAGGCAGTAGTTAGTTTAGGTTCACGCTAATGCGAGAGAGGGATACGAACTCATGTACTGCATAGTTCCGCTCTTACTCAAAGTGATAGCTCTTCTCGCGTATATCATTGTTTAGATGGATGACGATGTAGTTGCAAGTAATCGAGACTTGTATCGCTATTTTCGAGATGATGACGAGAGACCACTTTGTGTTGGATGATGATTGTGATGATGACATGATTTGATGAGACTATTTGTATGTATATGCTATGATTACATTTGTATGTGTATGATATGCTAAAGATTACTGTATAAAGCCTATTACAATACAAAACAAATATGCATAAAAATAATAAAACTAGCAGTAGCGAGGGGAACAAAGTTAGCAGTAGCGCTGCCTTACCAGTAGTGCTTCCTGCTAAAAAGCGCTGCAGATATTAGCAGCAGCGCTCTTCACTAAAGCGCGTTGCTGCTAGCCATGTATAGCAGTAGTGTGGGACGACAGGCGCTACTGCTACACGTTAGCTGTAGCGACTTATTAGTATCGCGTCGTCCGCGCTACTAGTAGGCAACATACCCGCGCTACTGCTAGGGTTTTCCCTAGTAGTGAACATCGGTCCATTCCACCACGAAATCGGCGAGCGCTGCACCCTTGATGACTCCGGTGGTGGTTCGATGTTCCACTCGGTGACTCTCCCCGTGGCATTGGGGCTCCGGAGCACTCTCTCCAGTGGGTAAGCCAAGACAACTTTGATGGGGGTGGTCTTGGAAGTAGTGGCGCAGCTTTCGGGAGGCGACGAGGAGCGCGAGCAAGAGCTTCTGCGGCATGGGGTAGCTTGCCCGCGCATCGTGCAGCACCGTGCTGACGAAGTACACCGGGTACTTGATGAGGGCGGAAGTGTCGGTGGGGTATTGTACCTCCTGAGACTGGGTGGCCTCAGGAGCTTGGTTGCTCATTGGGGCAGCCGAGGCCTCAGGAGCACTGTCCTAAGGAGCTTGGTCATATTTTGGGGCAGTCGAGGCCTCAGGAGCACCGTCCTAAGGAGCTTGGTCATCTGTTGGGGCAGCCGAGGCCTCAGGAGCGCCGTCCTAAAGCTGCTGCGTCTCGACCGGGTGCGGAGTGCTGCTCTGCGAGTCCTTGGACAGGCGCTCCTCCCGGACCGCCACCAGCACTACGTTGGCAGAGTGAGGCGTGGCGGCCAGGTAGAGCACCAAGGCCTCAAGGGGACATGGTGCTACCATCAGCGGCGGGCTGGTAAGGTACTTCTTGAGGTCTTGGAATGTCGCGTCAGCCTCCAAAGTCCACTCGAATGGTCCTTTCTTTTTCATCAGCTTGAAGAATGGGAGGGCGCGTTCTCCCAGCTTGGAGATGAAGCTCCCCAGCGAAGTCACACAGCCCGCCAGCTTCTGCATCTCCTTGAGGGTTTGTGGCAGGCTCATCCTTTCTATTGCATTGACCTTCTCTGGGTTGGCATCTATCCCCTTGTGCGACAGCAGGAAGCGCAGTAGCCTGCCGGAGGGGACGCCAAACACACACTTATCTGGATTGAGTCGCAGATCCACCTTGCGCAGGCTGGCAAACGTTTCCTCCAGGTCTTCACACTACTAGGGAAAAGCCTATACACAGAATCTTACCAGCAGCGCGCTTTAAAATAAGGCGTTGCTGCTACGTAGCAGCAGCGCACGCATGCAAAACTAGATGCTGAAATAAATATAGCAGTAGCGCGCCCGCTCTAAGGCGCGCTACTGCTATAATTCCCACGACGCCGCCGCGAGGCTAGTTCTACCAGCAGCGCGTTAGCACGAAGAGCGCTACTGCCACGGATCATAGCAGCAGCGCATTTCACCAATAAGCGCTATTGCTAAGTTTACTACAAAAATTTAGTCCCACCTCGCTCCGTGAAGAGAGTTTCTACCACCTTAAATATGTTACTTCTCAAACTTTGACAAACACTTGGTCTTCATTGAACTCTATGTGTAGAATTTGTGGCCGCAATATGAGTCTTCACCGGTTCCTAAACCGGTGAAGACTCATATTGACAAATCAGATTGTACACAAAAAGATCGTTGATGATCAATGTATTTTTGATGTCTATTTTTTACATGCTGATACATAGCAGTAGCGCGTTCTTTGTGAAAGGCGCTACTGCTAGGTAGTTTAGCAGTAGCGCCTTTCTCTATAGCACGCTACTGCTAAGCCATTCCATCTCCCACCCCCACTCTCCTCTCTATCCAATCCACTCACACTCACACACTCACTGGATCTCCCCCTCAACCCTCCGCGCCGGTCCTCCCCCGTCGCCCCTCCTCCCTCTGCGCTGCCGTCACCTCCTCCTCCTCGCTGGACTCGGTACCGGCCTCCTCCTCCGTCCTCCCTCCACTCGCCACTGGCCGGCTCCTCCTCGCTCCGCCTTCCTCCTCCGTCCTCCCTCCACTCGCCGCCGGCCGGCCCCTCCTCGCTCCGCCTTCCTCCTTCGTCCTACCCTCTTCTCCCTCCTCGAGTCGCCCCTCCTTCTCCCTCCTCCCTACTACATTTTGATTTAGTAGGCTAGTTCATATGCAACATTTTGATTTAGTTGATATGATTTAGTTGATTTAGTAGGCTAGTTGATTTAGAATAGTTTTATTTAGTTGATTTAGTAGGGCAGTTGATTTAGTTGATTTATAACATTTTGATTTAGTTGATTTAGAAGGCTAGTGGATTTAGTAGGCTAGTTGATCTAGTTGATTTAGTTATTTTTTGGCAAAATGTAGGTGCCAATTTAGTTAAATTTGGCACTTTTGTTTTTTTAATCAATTATCTTAGGCAATAGGGGCCAAATTAGATGAAATGTCTTGGTAGGTGGTACCCTGATTTGGTAGATATTTGTGAAAAGTTTTTACGGCAATAGGTGCCACCGAAATGCTTTGGTAGGTGGTACCTTGTCATCTAATATGTTATTAGATCTTAGGATTATAATTGTCCATCAAATTGCTTCTCGCGGAAGAACCAAAAATATCACATCCTACTGTTTTTCTTTCCTGTGAAGTGGATCGTTAATCCTTTGCTCATATTGCTTTAGGAAAATGGCGCCACCACCACCGCCACTATGTCGACTGTGCAAGTCAAGGTGCGCCAGCAGCCTTGCAACTAGCAAGCTGTTCGGCATCTACTTCCAGCCGAGTTTTCGTCATGCGGCGGTAAGAAATTAGATGAAATGTAACAACTATTTTATTTTTAGCGTTGGCATTACTGCATTGTGTAATTTTGCTTTTTTACACAGATCGTCCCATGCAATGTGAGGTTGAAATTCAACAAGCTGACAGGAGACACTGTGACATTTGAGGCTCCTGGGGGGCCGTACACTATGGAGGTCGAGAAAGGACACAATATGTCGCAGATTGGAGGAGATGGATGGGCCCGTTTCCTTGCCCGCATGCGTCTTACTGGTGGTGAGTTGATCAGCTTCTCCTTCAGAGCAGAAAGACCCAAGCTGGCTGTCATTTATCTCAACCTGGTGGAAGATGATGAAGATGACGAAGATGATGAAGATGACGAAGATGATGAAGATGACGAAGATGATGAAGATAATGAGGACCCACTCGATGAAGATGATGAGGACCCACTTCATGAAGCCATCATAGCTCAAAGAATGAGGCTGAGCGAGGAGGAGGTGTGCAACCTATGGGACATAATTCCGCCACGTGATGACTTTGTCGGGGTGCCATTCGTGACCCGCCTGACAAGTACCATGGTCGATTGGCATGAAATGGTATGTTATACTGACTGTAGTAATTTGATGATATATATATGCTTTATTGTTATACTTACAAATGCAAATTATCTGATGATATGCTTAGTGAATCCGATGATATGCTTAGTGTAGAGTCCAATGATATGCTTTGTGGAATCTAGTCGATGATATGCTTTAGTGTAGAGTCTGATTACATGCTTATTAGTGTAGAATCCAAGGAACTATTAATAGTGTAGATAATCCATATATACTTATTAGTAGAATTCATGATTAATTAGTACAAATGTGTAGTACCGTGTCTTTTGATAGTGTAGAAATCTAGACTTAATAGAAATATATTTGCAAGAGTATGTGCGAGGCTATTTATTAATTGATATGTTTTTCTTATTCAGAAATTGCCAAAGAACCTATCTGTGAGTTGTGGTATCGAGCCTGATGAAGAAGGCTCAGCTGGACTATGCCTTACCGCAAGGGGCTCCGTCACCACCTGTACTTACCGCAAGGACACAGACGATCGCACACACTTAAACTCGGTTGGGTGGAAGAGATTCCTCGTTGGCAAGATTCTTCGTGTTGGACATGCCATCCTAATTACTATCAGGAACACCCACCGCCCAGGCTTGAGGATGATGGTCGTCGTCGATATCATCTAGAACTACATATGTGTGTGTGGCTATATCATCTAGAAATACATATGATGATCGTCGTCGATATCATGTAGAACTATATATGATGATCGTCGTCGATATCATATAGAACTACATATGATGATCGTCGTCGATATCACCTAGTACTGCTTGAGGATGCATGTTGAGTATATATGAAATTGTTATCTAGTACTCCCTCCGTTACAAATTACTCGTCGTGGTTTTAGTTCAAATTTGAACTAAAACCACGACGAGTAATTTGGAACCGAGGGAGTACTACCTAGTACCTATAATGCTTTATGAAATTGATATCTAGTAGTACCTAGTATCTGGAAATTGCAGTTTATTGAAGCTGAAACGGGGTAGGAAGCCAGGGGGAAATGATGAAAGATATAGCAGTAGTGCGGGGCTAGGAAATCGCTACAGCTAATTAATAGTAGTGCGTTCCGGAAAAGCGCTGCTGATATAGTCAATAGTAGTAGCGCGGGTATAGACCGCGCTACTACTAACAGTTAGCTGTAGCGCCCTATTGGTAGCGCGGCTGCCCGCGTGATCTAAAGATTCGATTGCAGATTTCAAGATCTAAAGATATTCGGCTGCCCGTATATCATATAGACTAAACTAGTGATAAAACAAGAAACAAAAAGATTCGATTGCAAGATCTAAAGATATACCTTCAAGCACTCACGTCCCCGGCAACGGCGCCAGAAAAGAGCTTGATGTCTACTACACAACCTTCTTCTTGTAGACGTTGTTGGGCCTCCAAGTGCAGAGGTTTGTAGGACAGTAGCAAATTTCCCTCAAGTGGATGACCTAAGGTTTATCAATCCGTGGGAGGCATAGGTTGAAGATGGTCTCTCTCAAACAACCCTGCAACCAAATAACAAAGAGTCTCTTGTGTCCCCAACACACCCAATACAATGGTAAATTGTATAGGTGCACTAGTTCGGTGAAGAGATGGTGATACAAGTGCAATATGGAGTGTAGATATAGGTTTTTGTAATCTGAAAATATAAAAACAGCAAGGTAGCAAGCAATAAAAGTGAGCGTAAACGGTATTGCAATGCTAGGAAACAAGGCCTAGGGTTCATACTTTCACTAGTGCAAGTTCTCTCAACAATAATAACATAATTGGATCATATAACTATCCCTCAACATGCAACAAAGAGTCACTCCAAAGTCACTAATAGCGGAGAACAAACGAAGAGATTATGGTAGGGTACGAAACCACCTCAAAGTTATTCTTTCCGATCAATCCATTGGGCTATTCCTATAAGTGTCACAAACAGCCCTAGAGTTCGTAGTAAAATAACACCTTAAGACACACATCAACCAAAACCCTAATGTCACCTAGATACTCCAATGTCACCTCAAGTATCCGTGGGTATGATTATATGATATGCATCACACAATCTCAGATTCATCTATTCAACCAACACATAGAACCTCAAATAGTGCCCCAAAATTTCTACCGGAGAATCAAGACGAAAACGTGTGCCAACCCCTATGCATAGGTTCATGGGCGGAACCCGCAAGTTGATCACCAAAACATACATCAAGTGGATCAATAGAATACCACATTGTCACCACGGGTATCCCACGCAAGAAATACATCAAGTGTTCTCAAATCATTAAAAGACTCAATCCAATAAGAAAAATTCAAAGGGAAAACTCAATCCATTACAAGAGAGTAGAGGGGAAGAAACATCATAAGATCCAACTACAATAGCAAAGCTCATGATACATCAAGATCGTATCACCTCAAGAACACGAGAGAGAGAGAGAGAGAGAGAGAGAGAGAGATCAAACACATAGCTACTGGAACATACCCTCAGCCCCGAGGGGAACTACTCCCTCCTCGTCATGGAGAGCGCCGGGATGATGAAGATGGCCACCGGTGAGGGTTCCCCCCTCCGGCAGGGTGCTGGAACAGGGTCCCGATTGGTTTTTGGTGGCTACAGAGGCTTGCGGCGGCGGAACTCCCGATGTCTTCTGTTCCCCAAAGGTTTTAGGGTATAAGGATATATATAGGCGGAAGAAATACGTCAGGGGAGCCACGAGGGGCCCACGAGGGTGGAGGGTGCGCCCAGGGGGTGGGCGCGGCCCCCTGCCTCGTGCCTCCCTCGTTGCTTTCTTGACGTGGACTCCAAGTCTCCCGGGTTGCTTTCCTTCCAAAAATAACTTCTCCAGACGATTTCATTCCGTTTCGACTCCATTTGATATTCCTTTTCTTCGAAACACTGAAACAAGGGAAAAAACAGGAACTGGCAGTGGGCTCTGGGTTAATAGGTTAGTCCCAAAAATCATATAAAAGTGCATAGTAAAGCCCATAAAACATCCAAGATGGATAATATAATAGCATGAATACTTCATAAATTATAGATACGTTGGAGACATATCAACATCCCCTAGCTTAATTCCTGCTCGTCCTCGAGTATTATGAAGTGTGAATGCTAGCAGGTGCATAAGTTTGATCAATGATAATTTCAATCACCTTTTCTAGCATCATTATATGTCATAACAGTAGCTCAACTCATAGAACTTTTCATGATCAAGTAACAAACTATTCACATGTTAAAGTATAGATCATAAACTTTCTTGAAAACTAGCAAACTATGTTCTCAGTCATCAAACAATTGCAATTCATCTTATTTTCAGGAAGAGTCTATGTCACAGCTTTGATTCAGCAAACTTCACATACTCAACTATCATTTAGTCTTCCATGATTGCTACCACTCAAAGCATATTTTTAGAACAAATAGTATTCATCGAACATAGAGAAAGATAGGGGCTTAATGTTTCTCCTCCCAACCTTTTACCTCAAGGGTAATGTCAACAGTAATAATTCATGCTCAAATATATTTGAATGGCCATATATGCCTAGATCTTTCCATCACATGATGATTGCCAACTAAAGAGTAGGTTGGAATGAGAAGGAATACTACTGACTCTTGCATAAAAGTAAAAGATAGGCCCTTCGCAGAGGGAAGCAGGGATTTGCAGAGGTGCCAGAGCTCGAAGCAAAAACAGAGATGAAAATAATTTTGAGAGGTATGCTTTCATTGTCAACATAACGACCAAGAGTTCCCAATATCTTCCATACTACATACATTATAGGCGGTTCCCAAACAGAAAGGTAAAGATTTTTACTCCCCCTCCACCAACAATCATCAATCCATGGCTTGCCCGGAACAATGGGTGCCTCCAACTAACATCAAACCTGGGGGAGTTTTGTTTGCAATTATTTTTGATTTGATTTCGATCTTTTGATCATGGGACTGGGCATCCCAGTTACCAGCCATTTTCTCGTGAATGATGAGCGGAGTCCACTCATCGTGAGAATAACCCACCTAGCATGGAAGATACTGCTAGCCCCTAGTCGCTACATGAGCGATTCGGGCATACAAAACAGATTATTATTTGAAGGTTTAGAGTTTGGCACATGCAAATTTACTTGGAACGGCAGGTAAATACCGCATATAGGTAGATATGGTGGACACTCATGGAATAAACTTGGTTCAAGGAGTTTGGATGCACAAGCAGTATTCCCGCTTAGTACATATATTTTGGCTAGCAAAGGATTCTAAATAGCAAGCACCACATGTTAGATGATCCATAACAATATAACTTCTATACAAATATACCCAAGCATAACTCATTATGTTGTCTTCCTTGTCCGACTTCAACTAATTTGCTCAGGTTTGAAAATAATTAATGGGGCTCACAATCATAGAATATGTCCAAGATAGAATATTTATATGTGAAATCTCTCTTCCTTCAATATTCTTTCATGAATTGTTCAAGTGACCAATACAATGTTTGCTAACCTTCAATAAATTTACCACCTCTACTTCTTATATATGAAGTCATTACTCCCCATGGGATAAGCATATGAAACACATATAATTTCAGATTTATGACATTCAAATCATTCAACCATTTACTCATAGGATATAAGTGAAGCACACGAGTAAATGACAAACTACTCCAAAAAGATATAAGTGAAGATCAATGAGTAATTAAATAATTATGTAGCTATGTGAAGACTCTCCCATTTAATAATTTCAGATCTTGGTATTTTATTCATACAGCAAGCAAAACAAAAGAAAATAAAATGATGCTCCAAGCAAAACACATATCATGTGGTGAATAAAAATATAGCTCCAAGTAAAGTTACCGATGAACGAAGACGAAAGAGGGGATGCCATCCGGGGCATCCCCAAGCTTAGGCTCTTGGTTCTCCTTGAATATTACCTTGGGGTGCCTTGGGCATCCCCAAGCTTAGGCTCTTGCCACTCCTTATTCCATAGTCCATCGAATCTTTACCCAAGACTTGAAAACTTCACAACACAAAACTCAACAGAAAACTCGTAAGCTCCGTTAGCTTAAGAAAACAAAACACCACCTCAAGGTACTGTAATTAACTCATTCTTTATTTATATTGGTGTTAAACCTACTGTATTCCTACTTCTTTATGGTTTATAAACTATTTTACTACCATAGAGTCATCAAAATAAGCAAACAACACACGAAAAACAGAATCTGTCAAAAACAGAACAGTCTGTAGTAATATGTATCAAACGTATACTTCTGGAACTCCAACAATTCTAAAATAAATTGGTGGACCTGAGGAATTTGTCCAGTAATCATCTTCAAAAAGAATCAACTAAATAGCACTCTCCAGTAAAACGTTTTGGCTAATCTCGTGAGCGCTAAAGTTTCTGTTTTTTACAGCATGATCATAAAGACTTCACCCAAGTCTTCCCAAAGGTTCTACTTGGCACAAACACTAATTAAAACACAAAACCACATCTAAACAGAAGCTAGATGGATTATTTATTACTAAACAGAACCAAAAAGCAAGAAACTAAAATAAAATTGGGTTGCCTCCCAACAAGCGCTAACGTTTAACGCCCCTAGCTAGGCATGATGATTTCAATGATGCTCACATAAAATATAAGAATTGAAACATAAAGAGAGCATCATGAAGAATATGACTAGAACATTTAAGTCTAACCCACTTCCTATGCTTAGGGATTTTGTGAGAAAACAACTTATGGGAACAATAATCAACTAGCATAGGAAGGCAACACAAGCATAACTTCAAAACTTTAAGCACATAGAGAGGAAACTTGATATTATTGCAATTCCTACAAGCATATGTTCCTCCCTCATAATAATTTTCAGTAGCATCATGAATGAATTCAATAATATAACCAGCACCTAAAGCATTCTTTTCATGATCTACTTGCACAGAAATTTTACTACTCTCCACATAACCAAATTTCTTCTCATGAATAATAGTGGGAGCAAACTCAACAAAATAACTATCATGTGATTGAAAATTAAGATCAAGATGACAAGTTTCATGGTTATAATTATTCTTTAAAGCATACGTGTCATCACAATAATCATCATAAATAGGAGGCATGCTTTCATCATAATAAATTTGCTCATCAAAACTTGGGGGACTAAACATATCATCTTCATCAAACATAGCATCCTCAAGCTTGTGGCTTTGCATATCATTAGCATCATGGGTATTCAAAGAATTCATACTAACAACATTGCAATCATGCTCATTATTCACATACTTTATGCCAAGCATTCTATGTAATTCTTCTTCTAGTACTTGAGCACAATTTTCCTTCCCATCATTTTCACGAAAGATATTAAAAAGATGAAGCATATGAGGCAACCTTAATTCCATTTTTTTGGTAGTTTTCTTTTATAGACTAAACTAGTGATAAAACAAGAAACAAAAAGATTCGATTGCAAGATCTAAAGATATACCTTCAAGCACTCACGTCCCCGGCAACGGCGCCAGAAAAGAGCTTGATGTCTACTACACAACCTTCTTCTTGTAGACGTTGTTGGGCCTCCAAGTGCAGAGGTTTGTAGGACAGTAGCAAATTTCCCTCAAGTGGATGACCTAAGGTTTATCAATCCGTGGGAGGCGTAGGTTGAAGATGGTCTCTCTCAAACAACCCTGCAACCAAATAACAAAGAGTCTCTTGTGTCCCCAACACACCCAATACAATGGTAAATTGTATAGGTGCACTAGTTCGGCGAAGAGATGGTGATACAAGTGCAATATGGATGGTAGATATAGGTTTTTGTAATCTGAAAATATAAAAACAGCAAGGTAGCAAGCGATAAAAGTGAGCGTAAACGGTATTGCAATGCTAGGAAACAAGGCCTAGGGTTCATACTTTCACTAGTGCAAGTTCTCTCAACAATAATAACATAATTGGATCATATAACTATCCCTCAACATGCAACAAAGAGTCACTCCAAAGTCACTAATAGCGGAGAACAAATGAAGAGATTATGGTAGGGTACGAAACCACCTCAAAGTTATTCTTTCCGATCAATCCATTGGGCTATTCCTATAAGTGTCACAAACAGCCCTAGAGTTCGTAGTAAAATAACACCTTAAGACACACATCAACCAAAACCCTAATGTCACCTAGATACTCCAATGTCACCTCAAGTATCCGTGGGTATGATTATATGATATGCATCACACAATCTCAGATTCATCTATTCAACCAACACATAGAACCTCAAATAGTGCCCCAAAATTTCTACCGGAGAATCAAGACGAAAACGTGTGCCAACCCCTATGCATAGGTTCATGGGCAGAACCCGCAAGTTGATCACCAAAACATACATCAAGTGGATCAATAGAATACCACATTGTCACCACGGGTATCCCACGCAAGACATACATCAAGTGTTCTCAAATCATTAAAAGACTCCATCCGATAAGATAACTTCAAAGGGGAAACTCAATCCATTACAAGAGAGTAGAGGGGGAGAACCATCATAAGATCCAACTACAATAGCAAAGCTCGTGATATATCAAGATCGTATCACCTCAAGAACACAAGAGAGAGAGAGAGAGATCAAACACATAGCTACTGGTACATACCCTCAGCCCCGAGGGTGAACTACTCCCTCCTCGTCATGGAGAGCGTCGGGATGATGAAGATGGCCACCGGTGAGGGTTCCCCCCTCCGGCAAGGTGCCGGAACAGGGTCCCGATTGTTTATTTTGTGGCTACAGAGGCTTGCGGCGGCGGAACTCCTGATCTCTTCTGTTCCCCGAAGGTTTTAGGGTATATGGATATATATAGGCGGAAGAAATACGTCAGGGGAGCCACGAGGGGCCCACGAGGGTGGAGAGCACGCCCAGGGGGGTGGGTGCGCCCGCCTGCCTCGTGCCTCCCTCGTTGCTTTCTTGACGTGGACTCCAAGTCTCCTGGGTTGCTTTCCTTCCAAAAATAACTTCTCCAAAAGGTTTCATTCCGTTTCGACTCCGTTTGATATTCCTTTTCTTCGAAACACTGAAACAAGGGAAAAAACAGGAACTGGCACTGGGCTCTGGGTTAGTAGGTTAGTCCCAAAAATCATATTAAAGTGCATAGTAAAGCCCATAAAACATCCAAGATGGATAATATAATAGCATGAATACTTCATAAATTATAGATACGTTGGGGACGTATCACCGCGCTGCTGATAGCCTCAAAACCCGCGCTACTACTAGGGTTTTCCCTAGTAGTGTCAATAAGGGTCCTTGCCTCCCAAGACTTCAACACTATGTCATCGGCGTAGGCCTCAGCGTTCCTCCCGAGCTGCTGACCCAGGGCGATGTGCATCAGCCGCTGGAAGGTTGCTCCGGCATTACGCAGCCCAAACGGCATGAAAGTGTAGCAATACACCCCTCAAGGGATTAGGAAAGCCGTCTTCTCAACATCCTCCACTGCCATCTTGATTTGGTGATAGCCCGAGAAGGCGTCCAGAAAACATAGCAGGTCGCACTCGGCGGTGGAGTCGACGATCTGATCGATGCGTGGGAGCGGGGAGGGGTCTTGAGGGCAAGTCTTGTTGAGGTTGGTGAAATCAACGCACATGCGCTCCTTGCCGCCCTTTTTGGGGACAATAAATGGGTTTGCCAGCCATTCCAGGTACCGCACCTCCCCAATAATGCCAGCCTCTTGCAGTTTGTGGGTCTCTTGGACGATGAACGACTGCTTACCGGGCGCACATTTGGGCACACCCTCAGCTGCTGCTCGATTATTCCCCTCGGGATCCCAACCAGATCCTTGGGCTCCCATGCGAAAACATCATTGTTTGTGCGCAAGAAGCCGACCAACGCTTCTTCTTGCTCCGGAGGGAGGCCGGCGCCTATGGTGAAGGTGGTGCCCGATGCCCCGTCTTCATCAACCAGCACCTGCTTCGCCTCGACGCGGTCTAGAGAGAACAACTGCTTCTTCTTTGCTGGCGCAGCCCCCGGAGCCTCCGGGGCTCCTTCCTCACTTGTCCGGGCGGCCCTGAAGGCGAGCTTGAGGGCCGACAACGCTTCCTTGGTGTCCCCTGCCACAGTGAGGACGCCGCTGCTCCCCGGCATCTTCATGAGATTGTAGGTAGGGTGAGTTGCTTCCATGAACTTGACCAAGGCCAAGTACCCGAGGATGGCGTTGTACGAGAGGCCAATGCGAGCGATGTCGCAGTTGATAAGCTCGGTGCGGTAGTTGTCGCGGGTGTTGAAGGTGATCGGGAGGCAGATCTGCCCCAGGGGGTAGGTGGAGCCATCGACGACTCCGGAGAAAGGCTTGGTGGGGCGGAGCCGGCTGTGGGGCACGTGAAGCAAGCCGAAGGCTTCCACAGAGAGCACATTAAAGCCGGATCCACCGTCGATGAGGGTCTTGGTGACCGCCATTTTACACATGGTGGGGGTGCGGAGCATCGGGAGCGCACCGGCGCCTGCGGTGGTCGCCGAGTGGTCCCTCGAGTCACAGGTGAGGTCGGCCTTAGTCGCCGCCCAACCCGAACGAGCTCCCTGCTACACATGGGCAGCACCCACATGGCGAAAGAACTGCTTGACATGGCAGCCCGAGGGCGGCGCCTTCGAACCACCAAGGAGGGCTGCGACGGCGTGGGGTACTGGTGCCATGAAGCGCGCAATGAAGAGGCCACGCAGCTCCTCCGAGGAGGCCACAGAAAATCCTGGCAAGCTGAGCAGCCAGGCACGCGGCGTGCCGGCAAGGGCCATGGGAAGCCAGTTGGCCATGACCTTGTCGTCACCGCCGGCTGCCAACACAGCCTCCTCGTATGCCTAGAGAAAACCTGTCGGGTCTGCTGCGCCTTCGTATCGGGGCGGCAGCTCCGGCCTGAACTTGGGTGGCCACTAAGCCCGCCGCAAGGCGGGGGTGAAAGCTCGGAGACCCTCGGCTCCCCCAAAAGTGCACGTCGGTCCGGTCGATGGAGCAGCGTCCGCCATGAGAGCCGAACAGCAGAGCGCAGCGGACAGGGAGGCAGATCTTCGACGCACCCCTACCTCGGATTTCGGGATCCGCAGGCCCTTGAGAGGTTCAAACTCTGGGGTGCGTGTGAAGAACTCAACCTCCCCAGTCTGCCTACTCGCCAATCTCACAGCCGAGCCCGATGAACAAGAAGGAAAAGGGACACATCAGTTTACCCAGGTTCGGGCCACCTTGCGGTGTAAAACCCTACTCCTGCTTTGTGGTGGATTGGCCTCGAGGGGCTGAGGATGAACTAGTACAGTGGGAGAACAACCTCGGGATGAGGCGCGTTCTTGAGCTGGTGGGGGAGAGGATGATCTCTAGGATTCAGATCCAGTTTGGCCCCTCTCTACCTCTCTACAGTGGTGGTGCTGCTCTATTTATAGTGGCCTTGGTGCTCTTCCCAAATGAAGGCGGGAAGGGATCCCACAACGGCCAAATTTGAAGGGAGACAACTAGTACATCCTATCCTGACAAAAGTAGTCTTCGCCTGCAAAGCCTCTGGTCATGACGCCGCGATGGGCTCGGTGATGAGCTCCATCCTGCCGTCTTGGCGGTCTTGGTCTTGTTGCACAGGAATGGAAACCTTTGGCTGATTCCTCGGGACTGCGCGCCTGCACTTGCCTCTTTAGCACCAAAGAGGAAACTGCTGTCCTGCGCCCGCTGCCGCCCGCCTGGCCTTGACCGTCATGGCTTCCTTCGGAGCCCAGTGCTAGTTGCTGTTTTTTGCTTGTTTTTTACTTCGCAGAAAATCCATATCAAACAGAGTCCAAACGCAACGAAACTTTTTGGAGATTTTTTTACCAGAAGACAACTTGGGAGCCAAGGAAGCACCTGGGGGGGTCTGTGGGGACCATAATCCCTGATGGGTTGTGGGGCCCACGGGGGTCTCCTACACCACCTCTTCACTCTATAAATACCCAAATATTCCAGAAACCCTAGAGGAGTTGACGAAAAACAATTCCAGCTGCCGCAAGTTCCAGAACCACGAGATCCAATCTCGAGCCCTTTTCCGGCACTCCGTCGAAGGGGAACACAATCATGGAGGGGTTCATCATCCTCATTGGTGCCCCTCCGATGATGTGTGAGTAGTTCACCAAAGACCTACGGGTCTGTAGGTAGTAGCTAGATGGCTTCTTCTCTCTTTTTGATTCTCAATCGATACAATGGTCTCTTGGAGATCTATTTGATGTAATGACTTTTTGTGATGTGTTTGTTGGGATCCGATGAAGTTCGAGTTTATGATCAGATTTTTATCCATGAATATTATTTGAGTCTTCTTTGATCTTGTATATGCATGATTACTTATAGCCTCGTATTTCTTCTCCGAATTTTTGTTTTAGTTAGGCCAACTAGATTGATTTTTCTTGCAATGGGAAGAGGTGCTTTGTGATGGGTTCGATCTTGCGGTGTCCTCTCCCAGTTACACAAGGGGCAGCGGGGCACGCATGTATTGTTGCTATTAAGGATAACAAGATGGGTCTATTCCTACATGAATAGATCTTGTCTACATCATGTCATCGTTCTTATTGCATTACTCCCTTTCTCCATGAACTTAATACACTAGATGCATGCTGGATAGCGGTCGATGTGTGGAGTAATAGTAGTAGATGAAGAATCGTTTTGGTCTACTAATCTTGGATGTGATGCCTATATACATGATCATTGCCTTGGATATCATCATAATTATTTGTTCTTCTATCAATTTCCCAATAGTAATTTGTTTACCCAGCGTGTGCTATTTTCTCGAGAGAAGCCACTAGTGAAATCTACGGCCCCGGGTCTATCCTTTATCATATTTGCTTTCCGATCTATTTTTTAGCACATTTGTTTTCAGAACTGTTATTCCAAAAACCCAAAAATACCTTGCAGCACTTTTTCTTTACTTATTTTATTTCACATTTTATCAAGATCTATTTACCTAAACTTATACAAATTTATCTATCTTTTTACCGAGGATAGATTGACAACCCCTCTTACGCGTGGGGTTGCAAGTATTTGTTCTTTGTTTGTAGGTACCGTTTACATAGTATTGCTTGGTTCTCCTACTGGATTGACACCTTGGTTTCACAACTGAGGGAAATACTTATCGTAGCTGTGCTGCATCATCCCTTCCTCTTGGGGAAATACCGACGCAGTCTTTAGCCATGTCAGCGTCCAAGAAGCACAACGCATCGTGGCCTGCTGTGGCGTCTATAATTTGGTCGATACAGGGTAGGGGAATGGGTCTTTGGGGCAGGATTTATTGAGGTCTTTAAAATCGACACACAGACGCCAGGACCTATGCTTTTTTGGTCCCATGACCAAATTGGCCTGCTAGTCGGAGTGTTTTATATCTCGGATGAACCCGACCTCTAGCAGTTTGGCCAGTTCCTCGCCCATTGCTTGACACTTGGGCTCAGAAAAATACCGAAGTGTTTGTTTGATAGGCTTGTAGCCCTTCAATATGTTCAGGCCGTGTTCTGCGAGCCCGCGGAGTATCCCCGGCATGTTGGAAGGGTGCCAGGCGAATATGTCCCAGTTCTCCCTGAGGAAAGTGCGCAAGGCCTCGGCAATCTCCGGATCAAGGTTCGCCCCCATGGACGCCGTTTTAGCGGGGTCCATAGGGGGTACTTAAAATTTGAGTATTTCATCAGCCAGTTTGAATAAAGTAGACTTCAGTCGTTTATCGAGGATGACATCATCCCGATCGACTTTAGCGCGTAGTGCGGTTAGTTACACGGTCGCGAGGGCTTCAGACAAAGTTTCGAGGGCAAGTACCGCCATCTTATTCTTGGCCTTAAGTGCCCTGTTGGGGTCACTTGAGATGGTAATGATCCCTTTTGGGCCCAGCATTTTAAGCTTCATATAGCCGTAGTGCAGTACTGCTGGAATTTAGAGAAAGTGTCCCGTCCGAGAAAGGCATGATATCCGCTCTTGAAAGGAGCGATATGAAACATGACCTCTTTGGAGCGGTAATTATCCGGTGTTCCGAAGACCACGTCCAGGGTTATTTTTCCTCTGTAGTGTGCTTCTCGATTGGGGCTATACCTTTGAAGGTGGTGCAACTCTATTCTATGTGCGATTTATCGATGTGCATCTTATCTAGAGTATGTACATATATTAAGTTCAAGATGCTGCCTCCGTCCATAAGGACCTTCTCAAGTCGGCAACTGTCTATGATTGGGTTGAGGACCATTGTGGTGGGACACCTGTTTGGGGTTGACCTCGGCTGATTATTATGATCGAAAGTAATCGACGTGTCTATCCACGTGCCCCGAGTCAGCACCTGCCGGACGGAATTGATTTCCCGCAGGGCCCGTTTGTGCTGGTTGTCGGACGCGAAGGTCACGTAGATCATCAGGACATCATCTTTGTCTGAGGTTTGTTCTGTGTGGCATGGGGTGCCCGCCAGGAGGGCGGGTCCCCCTTTGGCTCCCTGCCTCAACATCCAACAGTCACGAAGGTTGTGAGTTGGGCAGGAGTTGATTAGAATAGCGTGGATTGGGCATGGTTTGTCTAGAAAGCCATCCAGGGTTGTCCTGGGGTGACCGGAGGTTTTCTTCTTCTTCCGACGCTCACCCAGGGTGTTCCATTTACGAGGCTCACGCCGAGGTACTCACTTGTCGCGTTTTGGATAGTCTTCAGAGATCGATTCTGTGTTTTCTCCTGCCAGCCAGGCATCTCCAATGGTGCAAAATCGACATACTGGGTCGGATAATTCCGGGAGTATTTGGACATAGCGACGAGCAAGGGCGTTCAAAACGCCTTTATCCTTGCATCCGCATTGGAAGGCTGCGATTATGTCAGAGTCCAGGTAATCCGATATCTTGTTTTTGACAGATAAGAATCTAGCCCGGAACTGTCTGATTGATTTGTCGGGGAGTTGTTGCACGTAGGCCAGATCCCAGATGTGGGGTGGGCCATAGTTATCAAGGCGATAGTCTATGTGGGAGGTGAGTGGACGAGTTTCGATCTCTAAGGATCGTGGGTCCAAAACCCTATTATTGTCATCTGGTGTCGGATCTATGGCCGCTGGACCGGCCAAGGTAATTTGGAGATCGGCTGCCTCTGGTAGGCCGATGTGTGGCTCACTTTCCAAAAAGTAGCTTAGCCCTTCATCCTTGGGGGAATCCCCCGTAGGAGCTAGAGAAGGGTCATGCTTCGCCTCAAAATTATGTGAAGGCAATTTCATGACCTAAGTTTCATGCATGGTGATCAGCCCTACGAATTCGGGGTTGCTGACCAGCGATCCCGTCGATCCTTCTGTCGATCGCATAGTAGAACTCTCAATGAAAGCACCCGTGTCAGTGTCAAAACCGACAGACCTCGGGGTAGGGGGTCCTGAGCTGCGGATCTCGAATAGATGGTAATAGGAATAGAGAGAGAATGTTTTACCCAGGTTCGGGCCCTCTTGATGGAGGTAAAACTCTACGTCCTACTCTTGTTTATATTAACAGAGATGTATCGAGTATAGAGTTGATCTACCTCGAGATCGTAAGATGTGGTCTAACTCTAGGGCTAGGTGAACGATATTGCGTTAATGTCCCCTCTACGGGCTAAACCCTACGGCTTATATATACGCCAGGTAGGGTATCTAGGGTTACAAGGTCGGTATCTAGGCACAAGGCGGCAGGAGAAATCTTGGAGTATACGACAAGTCTTCGGTGGAGGTAGTCTCGATCATGCCTCTTGCGTACTTCCTCCGGAGTCCATCTTGAGTTTGAATGAAGACCCATCGGCTCAACTCGTGGAATACGGGCCGACTAGGTTAGTATCCCCTAATCTAGGACACCGTTAGTAGGGCAATAGTATCGTGACGATGTAAAAAATGACCTTCTCGGTCTGGTAGTTAAGCTTAGTACCAAAAGTGATCGGCAAGGTAATCTTGCCGGTGGGCTAGCTCCTCCATGGATTGACCCCTTGAAACGATCTTGTTTCTTGGAGATCTCCATCAGGGATTTGCAACCTCCTGATCACATCGGGGGAGATCAGGTTCAAGCCGGGCCCACTGTAAACAACCACTTTCGTCACCTTGAGGTTGCAAATTATTGGAGAAACCAACAAAGGCAAACACCCGACCATAGTGGTGCGGTCAGGGTGGTCCTAGGTGTCGAAAATGATGGGTGTATCGGACCACTTGAGCGGCTTCTGCACCTTTGTTGCTGGTTCGGCCGCATTGATCTCACGCGCCCACTGCTTGAGCTGGCGGTGATACGAGTGCAAAGATGCACCTCCATCAACGCACATGGGCTCCACAGCCTTTTGGAATTCCTGTCCCTCAGATTCCCCATCATCATCATCACCATCATCCTCGTCGTCCTTCTTCTCGCGGCTGCGAGCAGGCTTCTCCTTCTGCTGCTGGCCCTTGGCACGGCGATCCCCATGGACAGTGCGGTTCTTGTTACCGAACCCATAGGCAGCATCTTGCCCTTTCTCCTTGTCACGCTTTTCATACTCTTGCTTTTGCTTTTTGGCAAGCCGTTCCACTTGCCGGCAATCCTGAAGGTCGTGTCCTTTGGTATGGTGGATCTTGCAATATTTCTGGTCGGAGCCCTCCATCTTCTTGCCTGACGCAGCCTTCTAACAACCATCGCATCCGGCAACCTCCTTTCCGTAGCTCTCGGTCTTTGGCTTCTTGGCGGCATTGGAGTTGTTGGAACCCTCAACACCCATCATAGCCTTGCCCTTGCGCCTGCGATTGTGTTTTCGGCCTATCTTCTTTGGGGTGGACGTGTCGTCGTCCTCAGAATCAACCTCGGCTCTGGCATCCTCCCTGGGAAGTCTCCTCCCCTCCTCAGCACATGCACACTGGCCACCAAGGCATACAAGTCGTTGACAGTCTTCAACTGCTCGATGTTCAACTCAGCCCGCATCCTGTGATTGGAAATATTTGTGTGAAATGAAGCAATCATAGTAGCAGGGTGCACATCAAGGATGTTGTGATGCACACGGCTAAACTTCTAGACATACTTACGAAGGGGTTCACCATCCCTCTATGGAATCAAGTGGAGGTCGCTGGGCTTCCCCGGAGGCTCGTGGCCCCCGATGTAGGTCCCAACGAACTCATGACACAAGTCCGACTAAGAAGAAATGGAGCCCTCCGGCAAGTTCATCTACGAAGATCTCACATTGGGCTTGAGTGCCAATGGAAAATAGTTGGCAAGAATCTTTTCGCCTCTGCCACTAGAAGCTTCTTATCGCGCGTCTGAGTTTAGCCGTGTGCCACAAGAATCTTATCCCCAATCTTTTCGCCATGCCGGGAAGCTCAATCCGTCTGAGTTTCTCAGTTATGCCACCGCGATGGCATAACTGAGAAACTCAGACGGATTGAGCTTCCCGGCATACTTCTCAAGCAAGTCAGGCTTGAAGCTTCGGGAAGAGGGCCACTGAACTTGCCGCAGCTCGCGAGTAAACGCTGGGCAGCCCACATCATAGGGTAGGCACCCAAGGAACCCCGATGCAGTCTCACTCACAAATGTTCCTTATCGCGCGTCTGACTGGTGGCTTGCCTCCCGGCGCCGCTCGATGGTAGTTCGAGTGTCCTCAGTGCGCCGGTCGCTGATGACTTGATGTTGTTCTTGGTGGCGATTCCAGTGGCCTGTCGGATCATACTGCCATGGACACGTCGTCACATGGGTCGACCCACTGGCTCTGCCGTACTTGACGGGGATGGGACTGCATCGTTGGTGCACCACCCCTGGTTCGCCCATCAGCCTCTCATACTGGCGCCATTGGCTGCCACTGAGAGGGCCCCACCGGCTGCACCTCATCATTGTTGGCGAAGCCCACGAGGCTCTGGATGGTGGCACGCCACTGAATCCATCTTCTCTGGAGCCGCAGGAAAGTTCATTAGTAGTTGCACCTGCACCAGCGCCTCAGTCGGCAACGTCGGCATGACTGGGCGCAAGGACTGAGAGGTGCCTCAACTTCTGTGCGAGCCAGAAGGAGCTCAATCTCTATCTTGCTACCGCGGTTGATGCTCGCTAGTAGTTTGACATGGCGGAAGGCCATGTGCACCATGAGATTGGTGCACATGCTCCTTGCCTGGACGACGACCAAGGTCGATGTCATTGCGGGGAAGCACCTCATGTCCATCTTGCGATGGCCTTGTGTTGTAGGGTGGAGACCCTAAGTGGAGATCTTTAATGAATTGGAGGGGGGTCCATGAAGAACACGAAGAGCACGAAGAACAAGAGGGGAAATCACAAGAGGGACACTCAAGAACAAGTCCAATCACACATCCACTAGACTCAGAAACACATGAGATTTCACAAGGTACAAGAACAATCAAAGGGAAACAAGATACATGGTAAAGTTCATCCCAAATCGTATGAAGGAGATGAGGTCTTCATGATCTAGATAGATCCTTGCCACAAGGGGGTCTTGAATCCCTAAGGATCTTCTCCAATGGAGCTCTTGAACTCCAATGGAGCCTTCTCTCTCTCAAGAGGAATCCCACAAGGGGAGATACATGAGCTAAGCTCTAATGTTTAGATATATTCTTAGATAACCCTAAAATGGAGGAGAAGGAGGGATATATATAGGTCCAAGGCAAGGAAGGGGTAAGTCAGGGCGAAAGGGTAAAGTTACATGGGCCTTGCCCAAATCCTGCCCGCAGATGCACTACTGGACAGTCTGGTATGGGGGACCGGACAGTCCGGTGGAAACAGAAACTTTTGGGCATCTAGAAATTGTACTACCAGACAGTTCTCTGCTTGGGGGACTAGACTGTCCAGTAGTGCAACTTCTGCACAGACCGAAACTGCTCTCTGGATGGACCGGATAGTCCGGTAGTTCAAATTTTGCACCATTTTGTCCGTTGCACCGTCTTCTTCCGTCGTCGCTTCCAAGCTTCCCTCGCGGACAGTGTAGGCGTACACTTTCCCTTGCACTCCTGCTCATCATATGTGGTGCTCCAATGATACCTATGCATGCACACGAGAGGAGTGTCAAGTAGTATACCATCCTCGAAGGGTTCAAGTGAACATGTGTAAAGAGATGATTGACCTTTGTGTATGTGAAGTAGATGTCGCACGTGTCACTCGCCAAATGGCTCTTAACATGGTGATGTCTTTAGGATGCTCCGCATCATCCCCTCCCCCTTGGGAAAGATTCGACCTTGGATTGAAAACCAAATGACCATGGGAAAGAGATGGCGTCGCCGTGTAGAAGTGGACGTTTACCAAGTAGTCATCATCTTGAAGCTCATAGTGGTCACTCTCCAATGTCGCACTGTCGTGTGGTTCCTTCAAAAGGAGTAAGGACAACAAGCACTAGGAAAAACAAATGTGGTTAGCGTTAATGCAAAACCAAGCATTCAAGTGGTGATCCACCGAACAAGTGTTGTCATCATGCATTGCATAAGGTGTGACAAAGGATTGTTGTGGCACCCCGGCTCAGAGAAACCGGAACGCCCCGTGTTCCAGCCCAGAGATCGAGGAGAAGTCTTCTGGAATACGGCACTGCTTAGCATAGAACAAATGAGCTCTTTATTACAAGCTATATTGGGTACAAGGGGATTACATCGGCACGGCGACACTACGCCTGCCACGGTTGCTCCATGCAAGCAGCAGAACAACACGACGCAGCGGGATGACTCCTAGCAGCGGAACAGCGACGGCGGCGGTGAACTCCACTCCGCGGGGACTCTGGCTGGAACGCTTATCCTAGCTCGCAAACAAGGAATCCACGGCAAACAAGCAATCAAATCTGGCATGACCTGCAAACTGGCATGACACGCCAGGTCGGTACATTGAATGTACTTGCAAGCTCACAGCAACCAAAGCAAACAAGACAAACAATAGCATCGCAATTACAGATTATTAGTCAATGATGAACACGATACTATCAGAACAACATGGCATGTACAACATGATACAGCTAGAACAATACGAGCATGGCATAAACATATGAACATGAGGAGACTAGCATGCAACATGATGAAACTATCATGCACCAACTTACTCTGCTCGGGTTATCTCGTAACCATCACCTGCAAAAACTTACCATCACGGACATCACACGATCATCTCAGGATCCAATCAAGCTTGGTATTAACAATACCGTAGTAATCATTCATGACCACAAGGAGCTTGACCTTTACCCTTGACTCTCGCATAACACCACAAATATCCAACAAGTTGGCATTCACGATACCACAATGATCCTCTTACAATCACATACCACAAATATCCAACAAGTTGGCATTCACGATACCACAAATATCAACCAACTTCTTTCATCATCGAACCGGGGTTGTTATTAAGCACATTATTATTACTGTTGACCCACAATGTGACCAACTACGAACTGGGCCCATATCCGCGGGCGCGGCTATCGATAGATTTAACACACACACTCTGCAGAGGTTAGCACACTGTACCCACACCACGGAACCTTGGCCTCGCACTCCCATTCGGGTGGACCAATGCGTTCCGACAAAACCGTCCTACTGCCATGACACTCTCCCGGCCACTCCGACCAACTCCCCTTTGGGCTAAGTCCTGGGTGGCCCCGTGCCTACCAAAGGCACCAACGGCCACCGTCGTGGCAAAACGGTCCCAACCGGGGACAAGGATCCATACTCAACAACGGGCACACAAGGCTTATGCCGTCCTACCTGATCAGGGTAGCGCCTGCGCATAACCTTCCCTTGCGGGAGGCACCGGCGAGAGGCATGACAATAGACCCAGTTAGGACCCCCCATAGGGTAAGCGTGGTTGCACTGGTCAGATCGATATGGTGGCACCATGACTCAGCCAACAGTTGTTCAAGTTCAATTTAATCCGGTTAAACTTGAATGCAATATGCTGAGCCATGACAAAAATGACAGGATGCAACTACAATGCATGAACATGATATCAAACATAAGCATGGGGGTGCATGATAATCAACGAGCATAACAATAACATTTAATCAATTATCCAGATGAGCATGGCATACTGACGAGCATGAATATCACAACTTAGAACACTACTCATAGCATAACATGACCACTAGCATCAACAATAAATACCATGCAATAACATAATGATAAACTACCATCCAAGCATTTAACCAACTAGGTGCAAAGGAACATGCATAACAATGGTACTCGAGACAGACGATAGTCATGCACCGAAGACCATCACCAACAT
This sequence comes from Triticum aestivum, assembly GCF_018294505.1. Taxonomy (NCBI): domain Eukaryota; kingdom Viridiplantae; phylum Streptophyta; class Magnoliopsida; order Poales; family Poaceae; genus Triticum; species Triticum aestivum. The sequence goes on from NC_057796.1 coordinate 180,468,479, forward strand.
GTACTGTTACCAAGTATGGCCAATATAATACTAGCATGAAGAACAAAATAACAGAGTGCAAGAAAACATAGCATCCCGGTAAACACCAATCCATAAGCATAACCGAAATAACGACAGCAGTAGCAAAACAATCAAACAGTTATTAAATATTCAAGTTGGAAACCAATGCTTCTGCATGGCTATCATGCAAATGGTGGTTGTGGCTTGCCTGGGTATGAAGAAGGATAAAATCTTATTCATTTCTGCCGTAAACAGACGAACGTTCACAAAATAGGGGTTTCGGCCAGCGGCTGGAAACAGAGAAAGCGCCTTTTCGGACATACGCTTTCCTGAAGAGAAAATGTACTCTGGTTATAAGATGCAGAGAAATACGCTTTCGAATGCAGAAAACGTAAAAGAGAGAAGGGCGTCTTCACTTATCCACGTCATCAGCACGGGGTCAACCGGCGGAGGGGCTGACGGGTGGGGTCGCGGGGTCAACAGCCAGCTGGCTGGGAGGGTTCGTCGTCTTCGTCTTCCCCCCGTGCTCGCCTGCGGTCCAGAGAGAGGCCGCCGGTGCCGGCGCTCGTCCGGGCGGCTCCGGCCCTCTCCGGCGGAGCTTGGACTGCCATTGGGATCGGGGGGAGGCGCCGCACCCATCCAGGTAGGGCACGGGCCTCGGGGAAACCGAGCACGAGGGCTCCTACGAGCGCGGCAGAGACCGGCGATGGACAGAGAGGAGTTCGGGGCTACGGCGCTCCGGCGACGAGGAGAAGGGGGTGGGGAGGGTCTGCTAGCTCCGGTGGGTCTACGAGTGGATGACGGAGAGGAGGAGGGGCGCTGCCGTGCTCGAATTTGAAACAAGCAGAACGGCGGCCATGGCGATGGTTTGCAGCGAGGAGGGACTCCGGGGCTCGGGAGACTAGCTAGGGAGGGGTCTGGGAGTGAGGTGAGGCCGCTGGTGAGGTCGGGGCACCTCGGGGTGGGCTTATATAGCCGAGGGGGGAGGCGAGCTGGCGGCTCCGCAGACGCGTGTCCGGCGCCGCGGACGCGTGTGCTCGCGGCCAAGCTTGGGCGGCGACGAGGTAAAGGTCCAAAGGGGGTTCATGGAGTCGAGGAGAGCTCGGGGACAAGAGAGGAAGAAGCCATGGCGCCATTCACTGTGCGCCCGTGGACGCGCGGCGTCTAGCTCCGGCGAGGGGCTTGGATAGGGGGAAATAGGTCGAGGGCGACGTGAGAGGGAGGGGGACTCAGGTCGGCACTAGCGGACACGCAAGCTCCATCGATGCAGAGCTGCCCGGCGCGTCCCGACGCCCAGAGCGCGTCCAACGCTGCCAGCGCGCGTGCAAATGACGCAGTCACCACTGTGACCGGCAAGGAGGGGACACAAGAGCAGGGAAACATTTTCTAGTGTTCAGTCCTTACATACTAGAGGCCTAGGGAGGTGATGGATCACGAAAAAGTGCCAAAGAGAGATGTGAGTGATCGCCTGAAGTTTGTTGTATCAGTTTTGGCTGAGTACTGCTGATCAACAAGGAGATGATTGGGTCAAATGGAGTTGTCTGGCGTGTTTATATAAGGAAAGACTACGATCCTGGAAAGTTTGGATGGAAATGGACCAATATTTAATACACTTGCTTTGCAATTGCATAAATTGGTCCAGAATAAAGATCATGAAGATGCACTCAAATGGAGAAGACACTTGAGCTGAAATTTGGCAAGGCAGGGTTATTTGGGCATATGAGAGTGCTGCAAAAATTTCATGCCATTTGGCCAAACCAAAATGGTACTTCCTTCATACAGCACTTCTCTGGACAGAATATTAGGAAAATTCCTAGGGTAAATGGCTAAACAAAATATGCCCAAATTTGGTGGAGATAGGTTATATGGGTAGGAGAAGGTATAGAAAAATTTACAGCCATAATGGAGCAAGATAAAATATACTTGCTTCACAAATTGAAATTTTGGACAGAATCAAAGAATTTAAGATGAGCTCACATGGAGGCATTACATGAGCTCAACTTTGGTGGAGGGCTATGATATGATGATATTGAGGTGATGCATAAATTGCCACTCATTTGGATATGCCTAGCTTGTACCTCCTTCACAAAATTTCTTTCTGGACAGAAATTTTGGAAAATCATAATTAAATAACTACTAGGCAAATGTGGCAAAGATATGGACATGAAAAGATGTCCAAGAAGTTTGAGGTCAATTGGGCAAAGGAAAATAGCACTTGCTTCACAATGTGCCATTTAGGGCAGAATAGGAAATGAATTATTTGAGCATGATGATAAACATGGCAAATGAAATAATTTGCCTGGAATATATGACCCAAACAATTTATAAGAATTATTTGGGAATTTTAGGAGTGATGGAAATATAGGTTGCTTCACAACCAAGGACAAATTGAGTTATTCCTTTAACAGAAAAAGGAATATTCTCAAGGAAAAGATTATTGGGATTGGTCCAAGATGGAAATGGCAAGGTCTAGGGAAGGATTTGAGGTTGGCAAGCCACTCTAGAAGCAAAGAAGAGGTCATCTTCTTCAGTTTCATGCTTTTTGTCCCATTTGGGGCAGGTTTGGGTATATGCTTCTCACAAACCAGAGCTTCTCACAACAAGCATGAAGGTTTTCGGTAGGGAACGTCCCACCTTTCGGGACGAAACGATATCCATTGCCTCTTATTGCTTTCAAATTTTTTCTCGTGTCAACATAGAACAACAGGTGTGTTGTGTGAATTTTTGTGATTTTTCAGGGTTAGTTTGGACATTTTTATGCATTAACTGAGTTTTCAATGCATTTATGTGCATAATTCAAATTTGAACTACATGCACATGCTCCAGTGCATATAAATTGGTTGAAAAATCAAATATGTGTCCTTGGTTTCATGCTTAGGTCCCATGCAAGAAATAGGAATGAATTTCAAACACCACGGCACCGTTGATTGCCGGCAAAACATTGAGATGCCTGGTTTTTAAATTCTAGTAAATCCAAAACTCGTCTGAAATTCATAAAACTTGGCATGCTATCATGGAGCGGCATCAACATGCCGTGGTAAATTTTTTGTCCCATTTGGGGGAGGTTTGGGTATATGCTTCTCACAAACTAGAGCTTCTCACAACAAGCATGATGGTTTTCGATAGGGAACATCCCACCTTTGGGGACGAAACGATATCCATTGCCTCTTATTGCTTTCAAAAAATTTCTCGTGTCAACATAGAGCAACAGGAGTGTTGTGTGAATTTTTGTGATTTTTGGGGTTCGTTTGGACATTTTTACGCATTAACTGAGTTTTCAATGCATTTATGTGCATAATTCAAATTTGAACTACATGCACATGCTCCAGTGCATATAAATTGGTTGAAAATCAAATATGCGTCCTTCGGTGCATGCTTAGGTCCCATGCAAGAAATGGGAATAAATTTCAAATACCAGAGCACCGTTGATTGCCAGCAAAACATTGAGATGCCTGGTTTTTAAATTCTAGTAAATCCAAAACTCGTCTGAAATTCATAAAACATGGCATGCTATCATGGAGCGGCATCAACATGATGTGGTAATTTTTTTATCCCATTTGGGGCAGGTTTGGGTATAAGCTTCTCACAACAAGCATAATGGTTTTCGGTAGGGAACGTCCCACCTTTGGGGACGAAAGGATATCGATTGCCTCTTATTGCTTTCAGATTTTTTTTTCTCATGTCAACATAGAACAATAGGAGTGTTGTGTGAATTTTTGTGAATTTTTGGGGTTCGTTTGGACATTTTTACGCATTAATTGAGTTTTCAATGCATTTATGTGCATAATTCAAATTTGAACTACATGCACATGCTCCAGTGCATATAAATTGGTTGAAAAATCAAATTTGTGTCCTTGGGTGCATGCTTAGGTCCCATGCAAGAAATGGGAATGGATTTCAAACACCAAGGCATCGTTGATTGCCTACGAAACATTGAGATGTCTGGTTTTTAAATTCTAGTAAATCCAAAACTCGTCTGAAATTCATGAAACATGGCATGCTATCATGGAGCGGCATCAACATGACGTGGTAAAAATTTTATCCCATTTGGGGCAGGTTTGGGTATATGCTTCTCAAAAACCGGAGCTTCTCACAACAAGCATGATGGTTTTCGGTAGGGAACGTCCCACCTTTGGGGACGAAACGATATCCATTGCCTCTTATTGCTTCCCTTTTTTTCTCGTGTCAACATAGAACAACAGGAGTCTTGTGTGAATTTGTGTGATTTTTCGGGGTTTGTTTGGACATTTTTATGCATTAACTGAGTTTTCAATGCATTTATGTGCATAATTCAAATTTGAACTACATGCACATGCTCCAGTGCATATAAATTGGTTGAAAAATCGAATATGTGTCTTTGGGTGCATGCTTAGGTCCCACGCAAGAAATAGGAATGAATTTCAAACACCAGGGCACCGTTGATTGCCGGCAAAACACCAAGATGCCTGGTTTTTAAATTCTAGTAAATCCAAAACTCGTCTGAAATTCATGAAACTTGGCATGCTATCATGGAATGGCATCAACATGTCGTGGTAAAAAATTTGTCCCATTTGGGGCAGGTTTGGGTATAAGCTTCTCACGAACCGGAGCTTCTCACAACAAGCATGATGGTTTTCTGTAGGGAACGTCCCACCTTTAGGGACGTAAACGATATCCATTGCCTCCTATTGCTTTCAAATTTTTTCTCGTGTCAACATAGAACAACAGGAGTGTTGTGTGAATTTTTGTGATTTTTCGGGTTCGTTTGGACATTATTACGCACTAACTGAGTTTTCAATGCATTTATGTGCATAATTCAAATATGAACTACATGCCCATGCTCCAGTGCATATAAATTGGTTGAAAAATCAAATATGTGTCCTTGGGTGCATGCCTAGGTCCCATGAAATCAATGGGAATGAATTTCAAACACCAGGGCACCTTTGATTAACGGCAAAACATTGAGATGCCTGGTTTTTAAATTCTAGTAAATCCAAAACTCGTCTGAAATTCATAAAACTTGGCATGCTATCATTGAGCGGCATCAACATGACGTGGTAATTTTTTATCCTATTTGGGGCAGGTTTGGGTATATGCTTCTCACAAACCGGAGCTTCTCACAACAAGCATGATGGTTTTCGGTAGGAAACGTCCCACCTTTGGGGACGAAACGATATCCATTGCCTCTTATTGTTTTAAAAAATTTCTTGTGTCAACATTGAACTACAAGAGTGTTGTGTGAATTTTTGTGATTTTTCGGTGTTCGTTTGGATATTTTTATGCATTGACTGAGTTTTCAATGCATTTATGTGCATAATTCAAATTTGAACTACATGCACATGCTCCAGTGCATATAAATTGGTTGAAAATCAAATCTGCGTCCTTGGGTGCATGCTTAGGTCCCATGCAAGAAATGGGTAGGAATTTCAAACACCAGGGCACCGTTGATTGCCGGCAAAACATTGAGATGCCTGGTTTTAAATTCTAGTAAATACAAAACTTGTCTGAAATTCATGAAACTTGGCATGCTATCGTGGAGCGGCATCAACATGCTTTTTGTCCCATTTGGGGCAGGTTTGGGTATACGCTTCTCCAAAACTGGAGCTTCTCACAACAAGCATGATGGTTTTCGGTAGGGAACGTCCCACCTTTGGGGACGAAATGATATCCATTGCCTCTTATTGCTTTCAATTTTTTTCTCGTGTCAACATAGAACAACAGGTGTGTTGTGTAAATTTTTGTGATTTTTCAGGGTTCGTTTGGAAATCTTTATGCATTAACTGAGTTTTCAAAGCATTTATGTGCATAATTCAAATTGGAACTACATGCACATGCTCCAGTGCATATAAATTGGTTGAAAAATCAAATATGTGTCCTTGGGTGCATGCTTAGGTCCCATGCAAGAAATAGGAATGAATTTCAAACACCAGGGCATCGTTGATTGCCGGCAAAACATTGAGATGCCTGGTTTTTAAATTCTAGTAAATCCAAAACTCGTCTGAAATTCATGAAACTTGGCATGCTATCATGGAGTGGCATCAACATGCCGTGGTAAATTTTTTTTCCCATTTGGGGGAGGTTTGGGTATATGCTTCTTACAAACCAGAGCTTCTCACAACAAGCATGATGGTTTTCGATAGGGAACATCCCACCTTTGGGGACGAAACGATATCCATTGCCTCTTATTGCTTTCAAAAAATTTCTCGTGTCAACATAGTGCAACAGGAGTGTTGTGTGAATTTTTGTGATTTTTCGGGGTTCGTTTGGACATTTTTACGCATTAACTGAGTTTTCAATGCATTTATGTGCATAATTCAAATTCGAACTACATGCACATGCTCCAGTGCATATAAATTGGTTGAAAATCAAATCTGCGTCCTTGGGTTCATGCTTATGTCCCATGCAAGAAATGGGAATGAATTTCAAACACAATGGCACCGTTGATTGCCGGCAAAACATTGAGATGCCTGGTTTTTAAATTCTAGTAAATCCAAAACTCGTCCGAAATTCATAAAACTTGGCATGCTATCTTGGAGCGGCATCAACATGACGTGGTAATTTTTTTATCCCATTTGGCGCAGGTTTGGGTATATGCTTCTCCCAAACCGGAGCTTCTCACAATAAGCATGATGGTTTTCGGTAGGGAACGTCCCACCTTTGGGGACGAAAGGATATTGATTGGCTCTTATTGCTTTCAAATTTTTCTCATGTCAACATAGAACAATAGGACTGTTGTGTGAATTTTTGGTGTTCGTTTGGACATTTTTACGCATTAACTAAGTTTTCAATGCATTTATGTGCAGAATTCAAATTTGAACTACATGCACATGCTCCAGTCCATATAAATTGGTTGAAAAATCAAATCTGTGTCCTTGGGTGCATGCTTAGGTCCCATGCAAGAAATGGGAATGAATTTCAAACACCAGGGCACCGTTGATTGCCTGCGAAACATTGAGATGGCTGGTTTTTAAATTCTAGTAAATCCAAAACTCGTCTGAAATTCATGAAACTTGGATGCTATCATGGAGCGGCATCAAAATGACGTGCTAAAATTTTTATCCCATTTGGGGCAGGTTTGGGTATATGCTTCTCACAAACCAGAGCTTCTCACAACAAGCATGATGGTTTCGGTAGGGAACGTCCCACCTTTGGGGACGAAACGATATCCATTGCCTCTTATTGCTTTCAATTTTTTTCTCGTGTCAACATAGAACAATAGGAGTGTTGTGTCAATTTTTGTGATTTTACGGGTTTTGTTTGGACATTTTTATGCATTAATCTAGTTTTCAATGCATTTATGTGCATAATTCAAATTTGAACAACAGGCCCATGCTCCAGTGCATATAAATTGGTTGAAAAATCAAATCCGTGTCCTTGGGTGCATCCTTAGGTCCCATGCAAGAAATGGGAATGAATTTCAAACACCAGGGCACCGTTGATTGCCGGCAAAACATTGAGATGCCTGGTTTTTAAATTCTAGTAAATCCAAAACTCGTCTGAAATTCATGAAACTTGGCATGCTATCATGGAGCGGCATCAACATTCCTTTTGTCCCATTTGGGGCAGGTTTGGGCATGTGCTTCTCACAAACCGGAGCTTCTCACAACAAGCATGATGGTTTTCGGTAGGGAACGTTCCACCTTTGGGGACGAAACGATATCCATTGCCTCTTATTGCTTTCAAATTTTTTCTCGTGTCAACATAGAACAATAGGAGTATTCCGTGATTTAACTGAGTTTTCAATGCATTTATGTGCATAATTCAAATTTGAACTACATGCACATGCTCCAGTGCATATAAATTGGTTGCAAAATCAAATATATGTCCTTGGGTGCATGCTTAGGTCCCACGCAACAAATAGGAATGTATTTCAAACACCAGGGCACGGTTGATTGCCGGCAAAACACTGAGATGTCTGGTTTATAAATTCTAGTAAATCCAAAACTCGTCTGAAATTCATGAAACTTGGCATGCTATCATGGAGTGGCATCAACATGTCCTGGTAAAAATTTTGTCCCATTTGGGACAGGTTTGGGTATAAGCTTCTCACAAACCGGAGCTTCTCACAACAAGCATGATGGTTTTCGGTAGGGAACGTCCCACCTTTGGGGACGTAACGATATCCATTGCCTCTTATTGCTTTCATATTTTTTCTCGTGTCAACATAGAACAACAGGAGAGTTGTGTGAATTTTTGTGATTTTTTGGTGTTCGTTTGGACATTTTTACGCACTAACTAAGTTTTCAATGCATTTATGTGCATAATTCAAATTTGAACTACATGCACATGCTCCAGTGCATATAAATTGGTTGAAAAATCAAATATATGTCCTTGGGTGCATGCTTAGGTCCCACGCAAGAAATAGGAATGAATTTCAAACACCAGGGCACCGTTGATTGCCGGCAAAACATTGAGATGCCTGGTTTTTAAATTTTAGTAAATCCAAAACTCGTCTGAAATTCATGAAACTTGGCATGCTATCATGGAGTGGCATCAACATGCTGTGGTAAAATTCTTGTCCCATTTGGGCGAGGTTTGGGTATATGCTTCTCACAAACCAGAGCGTCTCACAACAGGCATGATGGTTTTCGATAGGGAACATCCCACCTTTGGGGACGAAACGATATTCATTGCCTCTTATTGCTTTCAAAAAATTTCTCGTGTCAACATAGAGCAACAGGAGTGTTGTGTGAATTTTTGTTATTTTTTAGGGTTCGTTTGGACATTTTTACGTATTAACTGAGTTTTCAATGCATTTATGTGCATAATTCAAATTTGAACTACATGCACATGCTCCAGTGCATATAAATTGGTTGAAATTCAAATCTGCGTCCTTGGGTTCATGCTTAGGTCCCATGCAAGAAATGGGAATGAATTTCAAACACAATGGCACCGTTGATTGCCGGCAAAACATTGAGATGCCTGGTTTTTAAATTCTAGTAAATCCAAAACTCGTCTGAAATTCATAAAACTTGGCATGCTATCATGGAGCGGCATCAACATGATGTGGTAATTTTTTTATCCCATTTGGGGCAGGTTTCGGTATATGCTTCTCACAAACCGGAGCTTCTCACAACAAGCATGATGGTTTTCGGTAGGGAACGTCCCACCTTTGGGGACGAAAGGATATTGATTGCCTCTTATTGCTTTCAAATTTTTCTGATGTCAACATAGAACAATAGGACTGTTGTGTGAATTTTTGTGATTTTTTGGGGTTCGTTTGGACATTTTTACGCATTAACTAAGTTTTCAATGCATTTATGTGCATAATTCAAATTTGAACTACATGCACATGCTCCAGTGCATATAAATTGGTTGAAAATCAAATCTGCGTCCTTGGGTTCATGCTTAGGTCCCATGCAAGAAATGGGAATGAATTTCAAACACAATGGCACCGTTGATTGCCGGCAAAACATTGAGATGCCTGGTTTTTAAATTCTAGTAAATCCAAAACTCGTCTGAAATTCATAAAACTTGGCATGCTATCATGGAGCGGCATCAACATGATGTGGTAATTTTTTTATCCCATTTGGGGCAGGTTTTGGTATATGCTTCTCACAAACCGGAGCTTCTCACAACAAGCATGATGGTTTTCGGTAGGGAACGTCCCACCTTTGGGGACGAAAGGATATTGATTGCCTCTTATTGCTTTCAAATTTTTCTGATGTCAACATAGAACAATAGGACTAATGTGTGAATTTTTGTGATTTTTTGGGGTTCGTTTGGACATTTTTACGCATTAACTAAGTTTTCAATGCATTTATGTGCATAATTCAAATTTGAACTACATGCACATGCTCCAGTCCATATAAATTGGTTGAAAAATCAAATCTGTGTCCTTGGGTGCATGCTTAGGTCCCATGCAAGAAATGGGAATGAATTTCAAACACCAGGGCACCGTTGATTGCCTGCGAAACATTGAGATGCCTGGTTTTTAAATTCTAGTAAATCCAAAACTCGTCTGAAATTCATGAAACTTGGCATGCTATCATGGAGCGGCATCAACATGACGTGGTAAAAAATTTATCCCATTTGGGGCAGGTTTGGGTATATGCTTCTCACAAACCCGAGCTTCTCACAACAAGCATGATGGTTTCGGTAGGGAACGTCCCACCTTTGGGGACGAAACGATATCCATTGCCTCTTATTGCTTTCAATTTTTTTCTCGTGTCAACATAGAACAACAGGAGTGTTGTGTGAATTTTTGTGATTTCACGAGTTTTGTTTGGACATTTCTATGCGTTAATCTAGTTTTCAATGCATTTATGTGCATAATTCAAATTTGAACTACATGCCCATGCTCGAGTGCATATAAATTGGTTGAAAAATCAAATCCGCGTCCTTGGGTGCATGCTTAGGTCCCATGCAAGAAATGGGAATGAATTTCAAACACCAAGGCACCGTTGATTGCCAGCAAAACATTGAGATGCTGGTTTTAAATTCTAGTAAATCCAAAACTCGTGTGAAATTCATGAAACTTGGCATGCTATCATGGAGCGGCATCAACATTCCTTTTGTCCCATTTGGGGCAGGTTTGGGTATGTGCTTCTCACAGACCGGAGCTTCTCACAACAAGCATGATGGTTTTCGGTAGGTAACGTTGCACCTTTGGGGACGAAACGATATCCATTGCCTCTTATTGCTTTCAAAAAAATTCTCGTGTCAACATAGAACAACAGGAGTGTTGTGTGATTTATTTATTTTTCGGGGTTCGTTTGGAAATTTTTACGCACTAACTGAGTTTTCAATGCATTTATGTGCATAATTCAAATTTGAACTACATGCACATGCTCCAGTGCATATAAATTGGTTGAAAAATCAAATCTGTGTCCTTGGGTTCATGCTTAGGTCCCATGCAAGAAATGGGAATGAATTTCAAACACAATGGCACCGTTGATTGCCGGCAAAACACTGAGATGCCTGGTTTTTAAATTCTACTAATCCAAAACTCGTATGAAATTCATGAAACTTGGCATGCTATCATGGAATGGCATCAACATGTCGTGGTAAAATTTTTGTCCCATTTGGGGCAGGTTTGGGTATAAGCTTCTCACAAACCGGAGCTTCTCACAACAAGCATGATGGTTTTCGGTAGGGAACGTCCCACCTTTGGGGACGTAACGATATCCATTGCCTCTTATTGCTTTCAAATTTTTTCTCATGTCAACATAGAACAACAGGAGAGTTGTGTGAAATTTTGTGATTTTTCGGTGTTCGTTTGGACATTTTTACGCACTAACCGAGTTTTCAATGCATTTATGTGCATAATTCAAATTTGCACTACATGCACATGCTCCAGTGCATATAAATTGGTTGAAAAGTCAAATCTGTGTCCTTGGGAGCATGCTTAGGTCCCATGGAAGAAATGGGAATGAATTTCAAACACCAGGGCACCATTGATTGCCTGCTAAACATTGAGATGCCTGGTTTTTAAATCCTAGTAAATCCAGAACTCGTCTGAAATTCATGAAACTTGGCATGCTATCATGAGGCGGCATCAACATGATGTGGTAAATTTTTTATCCCATTTGGGGCAGGTTTGGGTATATGCTTCTCACAAACCGGAGCTTCTCACAACAAGCATGATGGTTTTCGGTAGGGAACGTCCCACCTTTGGGGATGAAACGATATCCATTGCCTCTTATTGCTTTCAATTTTTTTCTCGTGCCAACATAGAACAACAGGAGTGTTGTGTGAATTTTTGTGATTTTTCGGGGTTCGTTTGGACATTTTTATGCATTAACCGAGTTTTCAAAGCATTTATGTGCATAATTCAAATTGGAACTACATGCACATGCTCCAGTGCATATAAATTGGTTGAAAAATCAAATATGTGTCCTTGGGTGCATGCTTAGGTCCCATGCAAGAAATAGGAATGAATTTCAAACACCAGGGCACCGTTGATTGCCGGCAAAACATTGAGATGCCTGGTTTTTAAATTCTAGTAAATCCAAAACTCGTCTGAAATTCATTAAACTTGGCATGCTATCATGGAGCGGCATCAACATTCCTTTTGTCCCATTTGGGGCAGGTTTGGGTATATGCTTCTCAACAACCGGAGCTTCTCACAACAAGCATGATCGTTAGGGAACGTTCCACCTTTGGGGACGAAACGATATCCATTGCCTCTTATTGCTTTCAAAAAATTTCTCGTGTCAACATAGAACAACAGGAGTGTTGTGTGATTTTTTTATTTTTCGGGGTTCGTTTGGACATTTTTACGCACTAACTGAGTTTTCAATGCATTTATGTGCATAATTCAAATTTCAACTACATGCACATGCTCCAGTGCATATAAATTGGTAGAAAAATCAAATCTGTGTCCTTGGGTGCATGCTTAGGTCCCATGCAAGAAATGGGAATGAATTTGAAACACCAGGGCACCGTTGATTGCCTGCTAAACATTGAGATGCCTGGTTTTTAAATTCTAGTAAATCCAGAACTCGTCTGAAATTCATGAAACTTGGCATGCTATCATGAGGCGGCATCAACATGACGTGGTAAATTTTTTATCCCATTTGGGGCAGGTTTGGGTATATGCTTCTCACAAACCGGAGCTTCTCACAACAAGCATGATGGTTTTCGGTAGGGAACGTCCCACCTTTGGGGATGAAACGATATCCATTGCCTCTAATTGCTTTCAATTTTTTTCTCGTGCCAACATAGAACAACAGGAGTGTTGTGTGAATTTTTGTGATTTTTTGGGATTCGTTTGGACATTTTTATGCATTAACTGAGTTTTCAATACATTTATGTGCATAATTCAAATTTGAACTACATGTCCATGCTCCACTTCATATAAATTGGTTGAAAAATCAAATCCGTGTCCTTGGGTGCATGCTTAGGTCCCATGCAAGAAATGGGAATGAATTTCAAACACCAGGGCACTGTTGATTGCCTGCGAAACATTGAGATGCCTGGTTTTTAAATTCTAGTAAATCCAGAACTCGTCTGAAATTCATGAAACTTGGCATGCTATCATGGAGCGGCATCAACATTCCTTTTGTCCCATTTGGGGCAGGTTTGGGTATATGCTTCTCAACAACCGGAGCTTCTCACAACAAGCATGATGGTTTTCGGTAGGGAACGTGCCACCTTTGGGGACGAAACGATATCCATTACCTCTTATTGCTTTCAAAAGATTTCTCGTGTCAACATAGAACAACAGGAGTGTTGTGTGATTTTTTTATTTTTCGGGGTTCGTTTGGACATTTTTACGCACTAACTGAGTTTTCAATGCATTTATGTGCATAATTCAAATTTGAACTACATGCACATGCTCGAGTGCATATAAATTGGTTAAAAAATCAAATCTGTGTCCTTGGGTGCATGCTTAGGTCCCATGCGAGAAATGGGACTGAATTTCAAACACCAGGGCACCGTTGATTGCCTGCGAAACATTGAGATGCCTGGTTTTTAAATTCTAGTAAATCCAGAACTCGTCTGAAATTCATGAAACTTGGCATGCTATCATGGAGCGGCATCAACATGACGTGGTAAAAAATTTATCCCATTTGGGGCAGGTTTGGGTATATGCTTCTCACAAACCGGAGCTTCTCACAACAAGCATGATGATTTCCGGTAGGGAACGTCCCACCTTTGGGGACGAAATGATATCCATTGCCTCTTACTGCTTTCAATTTTTTTCTCGTTTCAACATAGAATAACAGGAGAGTTGTGGGAATTTTTGTGATTTTTCGGTGTTCGTTTGGACATTTTTACGCACTAACTGAGTTTTCAATGCATTTATGTGCATAATTCAAATTTGAACAACATGCACATGCTCCAGTGCATATAAATTGGTTGAAAAATCAAATCTGTGTCCTTGGGTGCATGCTTAGGTCCCATGGAAGAAATGGGAATGAATTTCAAACACCAGGGCACCGTTGATTGCCTGCCAAACATTGAGAAGCCTGGTTTTTAAATTCTAGTAAATCCGAAACTCGTCTGAAATTCATGAAACTTGGCATGCTATCATGGAGCGGCATCAACATGACATGATAAATTTTTTATCCCATTTGGGGTAGGTTTGGGTACATGCTTCTCACAAACCGGAGCTTCTCACAATAAGCAGGATGGTTTTCGATAGGGAACGTCCCACCTTTGGGGACGAAACGATATCCATTGCCTCTTATTTCTTTCAATTTTTTTTTTCTCGTGTCAACATAGAACAACAGGAGTGTTGTGTGAATTTTTGTGATTTTTCGGGGTTTGTTTGGACATTTTTATGCATTAACTGAGTTTTCAATGCATTTATGTGCATAATTCAAATTTGAACTACATGCACATGCTCCAGTGCATATAAATTGGTAGAAAAATCAAATCTGCGTCCTTGGGTGCATGCTTAGGTCCCATGCAAGAAATGGGAATGAATTTCAAACACCAGGGCACCGTTGATTGCCTCCGAAACATTGAGATGCCAGGTTTTTAAATTCTAGTAAATCCAGAACTCGTCTGAAATTCATGAAACTTGGCATGCTATCATGGAGCGGCATCAACATGACGTGGTAAAATTTATATCCCATTTGGGGCAGGTTTGGGTATATGCTTCTCACAAACCGGAGCTTCTCACAACAAGCATGATGGTTTTCGGTAGGGAACGTCCCACCTTTGGGGATGAAACGATATCCATTGCCTCTTATTGCTTTCAATTTTTTCTCGTGTCAACATAGAACAACAGGAGTGTTGTGTGAATTTTTGTGATTTTTCGGGGTTCGTTTGGACATTTTTATGCATTAACTGAGTTTTCAATGCATTTATGTGCATAATTCAAATTTGAACTACATGTCCATGCTCCACTTCATATAAATTGGTTGAAAAATCAAATCCGTGTCCTTGGGTGCATGCTTAGGTCCCTTGCAAGAAATGGGAATGAATTTCAAACACCAGGGCACCGTTGATTGCCGGCAAAACATTGAGATGCCTGGTTTTTAAATTCTAGTACATCCAAAACTCATCTAAAATTCATTAAACTTGGCATGCTATCATGGAGCGGCATCAACATTCCTTTTGTCCCATTTGGGGCAGGTTTGGGTATATGCTTCTCAACAACCGGAGCTTCTCACAACAAGCATGATGGTTTTCGGTAGGGAACGTGCCACCTTTGGGGACGAAACGATATCCATTACCTCTTATTGCTTTCAAAAGATTTCTCGTGTCAACATAGAACAACAGGAGTGTTGTGTGATTTTTTTATTTTTCGGGGTTCGTTTGGACATTTTTACGCACTAACTGAGTTTTCAATGCATTTATGTGCATAATTCAAATTTGAACTACATGCACATGCTCGAGTGCATATAAATTGGTTAAAAAATCAAATCTGTGTCCTTGGGTGCATGCTTAGGTCCCATGCGAGAAATGGGAGTGAATTTCAAACACCAGGGCACCGTTGATTGCCTGCGAAACATTGAGATGCCTGGTTTTTAAATTCTAGTAAATCCAGAACTCGTCTGAAATTCATGAAACTTGGCATGCTATCATGGAGCGGCATCAACATGACGTGGTAAAAAATTTATCCCATTTGGGGCAGGTTTGGGTATATGCTTCTCACAAACCGGAGCTTCTCACAACAAGCATGATGATTTTCGGTAGGGAACGTCCCACCTTTGGGGACGAAATGATATCCATTGCCTCTTATTGCTTTCAATTTTATTCTCGTTTCAACATAGAATAACAGGTGAGTTGTGGGAATTTTTGTGATTTTTCGGTGTTCGTTTGGACATTTTTACGCACTAACTGAGTTTTCAATGCATTTATGTGCATAATTCAAATTTGAACAACATGCACATGCTCCAGTGCATATAAATTGGTTGAAAAATCAAATCTGTGTCCTTGGGTGCATGCTTAGGTCCCATGGAAGAAATGGGAATGAATTTCAAACACCAGGGCACCGTTGATTGCCTGCCAAACATTGAGAAGCCTGGTTTTTAAATTCTAGTAAATCCGAAACTCGTCTGAAATTCATGAAACTTGGCATGCTATCATGGAGCGGCATCAACATGACATGATAAATTTTTTATCCCATTTGGGGTAGGTTTGGGTATATGCTTCTCACAAACCGGAGCTTCTCACAATAAGCAGGATGGTTTTCGATAGGGAACGTCCCACCTTTGGGACGAAACGATATCCATTGCCTCTTATTTCTTTCAATTTTTTTTTCTCGTGTCAACATAGAACAACAGGAGTGTTGTGTGAATTTTTGTGATTTTTCGGGGTTTGTTTGGACATTTTTATGCATTAACTGAGTTTTCATTGCATTTATGTGCATAATTCAAATTTGAAATACATGCACATGCTCCAGTGCATATAAATTGGTAGAAAAATCAAATCTGCGTCCTTGGGTGCATGCTTAGGTCCCATGCAAGAAATGGGAATGAATTTCAAACACCAGGGCACCGTTGATTGCCTCCGAAACATTGAGATGCCTGGTTTTTAAATTCTAGTAAATCCAGAACTCGTCTGAAATTCATGAAACTTGGCATGCTATCATGGAGCGGCATCAACATGACGTGGTAAAATTTTTATCCCATTTGGGGCAGGTTTGGGTATATGCTTCTCACAAACCGGAGCTTCTCACAACAAGCATGATGATTTTCAGTAGGGAACGTCCCACCTTTGGGGACGAAATGATATCCATTGCCTCTTATTGCTTTCAATTTTTTTCTCGTGTCAACATAGAACAACAGGAGAGTTGTGGGAATTTTTGTGATTTTTCGGTGTTCGTTTGGACATTTTTACGCACTAACTGAGTTTTCAATGCATTTATGTGCATAATTCAAATTTGAACAACATGCACATGCTCCAGTGCATATAAATTGGTTGAAAAATCAAATCTGTGTCCTTGGGTGCATGCTTAGGTCCCATGGAAGAAATGGGAATGAATTTCAAACACCAGGGCACCGTTGATTGCCTGCCAAACATTGAGAAGCCTGGTTTTTAAATTCTAGTACATCCAAAACTCATCTAAAATTCATTAAACTTGGCATGCTATCATGGAGCGGCATCAACATGACATGATAATTTTTTTATCCCATTTGGGGTAGGTTTGGGTACATGCTTCTCACAAACCGGAGCTTCTCACAATAAGCAGGATGGTTTTCGATAGGGAACGTCCCACCTTTGGGGACGAAACGATATCCATTGCCTCTTATTTCTTTCAATTTTTTTTTCTCGTGTCAACATAGAACAACAGGAGTCTTGTGTGAATTTTTGTGATTTTTCAGGGTTTGTTTGGACATTTTTATGCATTAACTGAGTTTTCAATGCATTTATGTGCATAATTCAAATTTGAACTACATGCACATGCTCCAGTGCATATAAATTGGTAGAAAAATCAAATCTGTGTCCTTGGGTGCATGCTTAGGTCCCATGCAAGAAATGGGAATGAATTTCAAACACCAGGGCACCGTTGATTGCCTGCGAAACATTGAGATGCCTGGTTTTTAAATTCTAGTAAATCCAAAACTCGTCTGAAATTCATGAAACTTGGCATGCTATCATGGAGCGGCATCAACATGACGTGGTAAAAATTTTATCCCATTTGGGGCAGGTTTGGGTATATGCTTCTCACAAACCTGAGCTTCTCACAACAAGCATGATGGTTTTTGGTAGGGAACGTCCCACCTTTGGGGATGAAACGATATCCATTGCCTCTTATTGCTTTCAATTTTTTTCTCGTGTCAACATAGAACAACAGGAGTGTTGTGTGAGTTTTTGTGATTTTTCGGGGTTCGTTTGGACATTTTTATGCATTAACTGAGTTTTCAATGCATTTATGTGCATAATTCAAATTTGAACTACATGTCCATGCTCCACTTCATATAAATTGGTTGAAAAATCAAATCCGTGTCCTTGGGTGCATGCTTAGGTCCCGTGCAAGAAATGGGAATGAATTTCAAACACCAGGGCACCGTTGATTGCCGGCGAAACATTGAGATGCCTGGTTTTTAAATTCTAGTAAATCCAGAACTCGTCTGAAATTCATGAAACTTGGCATGCTATCATGGAGCGGCATCAACATGACGTGGTAAAAAATTTATCCCATTTGGGGCAGGTTTGGGTATATGCTTCTCACAAACCGGAGCTTCTCACAACAAGCATGATGATTTTCGGTAGGGAACGTCCCACCTTTGGGGACGAAATGATATCCATTGCCTCTTATTGATTTCAATTTTTTTCTCGTTTCAACATAGAATAACAGGAGAGTTGTGGGAATTTTTGTGATTTTTCGGTGTTCGTTTGGACATTTTTACGCACTAACTGAGTTTTCAATGCATTTATGTGCATAATTCAAATTTGAACAACATGCACATGCTCCAGTGCATATAAATTGGTTGAAAAATCAAATCTGTGTCCTTGGGTGCATGCTTAGGTCCCATGGAAGAAATGGGAATGAATTTCAAACACCAGGGCACCGTTGATTGCCTGCCAAACATTGAGAAGCCTGGTTTTTAAATTCTAGTAAATCCGAAACTCGTCTGAAATTCATGAAACTTGGCATGCTATCATGGAGCGGCATCAACATGACATGATAAATTTTTTATCCCATTTGTGGTAGGTTTGGGTATATGCTTCTCACAAACCGGAGCTTCTCACAATAAGCAGGGTGGTTTTCGATAGGGAACGTCCCACCTTTGGGGACGAAACAATATCCATTGCCTCTTATTTCTTTCAATTTTTTTTTCTCGTGTCAACATAGAACAACAGGAGTGTTGTGTGAATTTTTGTGATTTTTCGGGGTTTGTTTGGACATTTTTATGCATTAACTGAGTTTTCAATGCATTTATGTGCATAATTCAAATTTGAACTACATGCACATGCTCCAGTGCATATAAATTGGTAGAAAAATCAAATCTGCGTCCTTGGGTGCATGCTTAGGTCCCATGCAAGAAATGGGAATGAATTTCAAACACCAGGGCACCGTTGATTGCCTCCGAAACATTGAGATGCCTGGTTTTTAAATTCTAGTAAATCCAGAACTCGTCTGAAATTCATGAAACTTGGCATGCTATCATGGAGCGGCATCAACATGACGTGGTAAAATTTTTATCCCATTTGGGGCAGGTTTGGGTATATGCTTCTCACAAACCGGAGCTTCTCACAACAAGCATGATTGTTTTCGGTAGGGAACGTCCCACCTTTGGGGATGAAACGATATCCATTGCCTCTTATTGCTTTCAATTTTTTCTCGTGTCAACATAGAACAACAGGAGTGTTGTGTGAATTTTTGTGATTTTTCGGGGTTCGTTTGGACATTTTTATGCATTAACTGAGTTTTCAATGCATTTATGTGCATAATTCAAATTTGAACTACATGCCCATGCTCCAGTGCATATAAATTGGTTGAAAATCAAATCTGCGTCCTTGGGTGCATGCTTAGGTCTCATGCAAGACATGGGAATGAATTTCAAACACCAGGGCACCGTTGATTGCCTGCGAAACATTGAGATGCCTGGTTTTTAAATTCTAGTAAATCCAGAACTCGTCTGAAATTCATGAAACTTGGCATGCTATCATGGAGCGGCATCAACATGACGTGGTAAAAAATTTATCCCATTTGGGGCAGGTTTGGGTATATGCTTCTCACAAACCTGAGCTTCTCACAACAAGCATGATGGTTTTTGGTAGGGAACGTCCCACCTTTGGGGATGAAACGATATCCATTGCCTCTTATTGCTTTCAGTTTTTTCTCGTGTCAACATAGAACAACAGGAGTGTTGTGTGAATTTTTGTGATTTTTCGGGGTTCGTTTGGACATTATTATGCATTAACTGAGTTTTCAATGCATTTATGTGCATAATTCAAATTTGAAATACATGTCCATGCTCCACTTCATATAAATTGGTTGAAAAATCAAATCCGTGTCCTTGGGTGCATGCTTAGGTCCGTTGCAAGAAATGGGAATGAATTTCAAACACCAGGGCACCGTTGATTGCCGGCAAAACATTGAGATGCCTGGTTTTTAAATTCTAGTGCATCCAAAACTCATCTAAAATTCATTAAACTTGGCATGCTATCATGGAGCGGCATCAACATTCCTTTTGTCCCATTTGGGGCAGGTTTGGGTATATGCTTCTCAACAACCGGAGCTTCTCACAACAAGCATGATGGTTTTCGGTAGGGAACGTGCCACCTTTGGGGACGAAACGATATCCATTACCTCTTATTGCTTTCAAAATATTTCTCGTGTTAACATAGAACAACAGGAGTGTTGTGTGATTTTTTTATTTTTCGGGGTTCGTTTGGACATTTTTACGCACTAACTGAGTTTTCAATGCATTTATGTGCATAATTCAAATTTGAACTACATGCACATGCTCGAGTGCATATAAATTGGTTAAAAAATCAAATCTGTGTCCTTGGGTGCATGCTTAGGTCCCATGCGAGAAATGGGACTGAATTTCAAACACCAGGGCACCGTTGATTGCCTGCGAAACATTGAGATGCCTGGTTTTTAAATTCTAGTAAATCCAGAACTCGTCTGAAATTCATGAAACTTGGCATGCTATCATGGAGCGGCATCAACATGACGTGGTAAAAAATTTATCCCATTTGGGGCAGGTTTGGGTATATGCTTCTCACAAACCGGAGCTTCTCACAACAAGCATGATGATTTTCGGTAGGGAACGTCCCACCTTTGGGGACGAAATAGATATCCATTGCCTCTTATTGCTTTCAATTTTTTTCTCGTTTCAACATAGAATAACAGGAGAGTTGTGGGAATTTTTGTGATTTTTCGATGTTCGTTTGGACATTTTTACGCACTAACTGAGTTTTCAATGCATTTATGTGCATAATTCAAATTTGAACAACATGCACATGCTCCAGTGCATATAAATTGGTTGAAAAATCAAATCTGTGTCCTTGGGTGCATGCTTAGGTGCCATGGAAGAAATGGGAATGAATTTCAAACACCAGGGCACCGTTGATTGCCTGCCAAACATTGAGAAGCCTGGTTTTTAAATTCTAGTAAATCCGAAACTCATCTGAAATTCATGAAACTTGGCATGCTATCATGGAGCGGCATCAACATGACATGATAAATTTTTTATCCCATTTGGGGTAGGTTTGGGTATATGCTTCTCACAAACCGGAGCTTCTCACAATAAGCAGGATGGTTTTCGATAGGGAACGTCCCACCTTTGGGGACGAAACGATATCCATTGCCTCTTATTTCTTTCAATTTCTTTTTCTCGTGTCAACATAGAACAACAGGAGTGTTGTGTGAATTTTTGTGATTTTTCGGGGTTTGTTTGGACATTTTTATGCATTAACTGAGTTTTCAATGCATTTATGTGCATAATTCAAATTTGAACTACATGCACATGCTCCAGTGCATATAAATTGGTAGAAAAATCAAATCTGCGTCCTTGGGTGCATGCTTAGGTCCCATGCAAGAAATGGGAATGAATTTCAAACACCAGGGCACCGTTGATTGCCTCCGAAACATTGAGATGCCTGGTTTTTAAATTCTAGTAAATCCAGAACTCGTCTGAAATTCATGAAACTTGGCATGCTATCATGGAGCGGCATCAACATGACGTGGTAAAATTTTTATCCCATTTGGGGCAGGTTTGGGTATATGCTTCTCACAAACCGGAGCTTCTCACAACAAGCATGATGGTTTTCGGTAGGGAACGTCCCACCTTTGGGGATGAAACGATATCCATTGCCTCTTATTGCTTTCAATTTTTTCTCGTGTCAACATAGAACAACAGGAGTGTTGTGTGAATTTTTGTGATTTTTCGGGGTTCGTTTGGACATTTTTATGCATTAACTGAGTTTTCAATACATTTATGTGCATAATTCAAATTTGAACTACATGTCCATGCTCCACTTCATATAAATTGGTTGAAAAATCAAATCCGTGTCCTTGGGTGCATGCTTAGGTCCCTTGCAAGAAATGGAAATGAATTTCAAACACCAGGGCACCGTTGATTGCCGGCAAAACATTGAGATGCCTGGTTTTTAAATTCTAGTACATCCAAAACTCATCTAAAATTCATTAAACTTGGCATGCTATCATGGAGCGGCATCAACATTCCTTTTGTCCCATTTGGGGCAGGTTTGGGAATATGCTTCTCAACAACCGGAGCTTCTCACAACAAGCATGATGGTTTTCGGTAGGGAACGTGCCACCTTTGGGGACGAAACGATATCCATTACCTCTTATTGCTTTCAAAAGATTTCTCGTGTCAACATAGAACAACAGGAGTGTTGTGTGATTTTTTTATTTTTCGGGGTTCGTTTGGACATTTTTACGCACTAACTGAGTTTTCAATGCATTTATGTGCATAATTCAAATTTGAACTACATGCACATGCTCGAGTGCATATAAATTGGTTAAAAAATCAAATCTGTGTCCTTGGGTGCATGCTTAGGTCCCATGCGAGAAATGGGACTGAATTTCAAACACCAGGGCACCGTTGATTGCCTGCGAAACATTGAGATGCCTGGTTTTTAAATTCTAGTAAATCTAGAACTCGTCTGAAATTCATGAAACTTGGCATGCTATCATGGAGCGGCATCAACATGACGTGGTAAAAAATTTATCCCATTTGGGGCAGGTTTGGGTATATGCTTCTCACAAACCGGAGCTTCTCACAACAAGCATGATGATTTTCGGTAGGGAACGTCCCACCTTTGGGGACGAAATGATATCCATTGCCTCTTATTGCTTTTAATTTTTTTTCTCGTTTCAACATAGAATAGCAGGAGAGTTGTCGGAATTTTTGTGATTTTTCGGTGTTCGTTTGGACATTTTTACGCACTAACTGAGTTTTCAATGCATTTATGTGCATAATTCAAATTTGAACAACATGCACATGCTCCAGTGCATATAAATTGGTTGAAAAATCAAATCTGTGTCCTTGGGTGCATGCTTAGGTCCCATGGAAGAAATGGGAATGAATTTCAAACACCAGGGCACCGTTCATTGGCTGCCAAACATTGAGAAGCCTGGTTTTTAAATTCTAGTAAATCCGAAACTCGTCTGAAATTCATGAAACTTGGCATGCTATCATGGAGCGGCATCAACATGACATGATAAATTTTTTATCCCATTTGGGGTAGGTTTGGGTATATGCTTCTCACAAACCGGTGCTTCTCACAATAAGCAGGATGGTTTTCGATAGGGAACGTCCCACCTTTGGGGACGAAACGATATCCATTGCCTCTTATTTCTTTCAATTTTTTTTCTCGTGTCAACATAGAACAACAGGAGTGTTGTGTGAATTTTTGTGATTTTTCGGGGTTTGTTTGGACATTTTTATGCATTAACTGAGTTTTCAATGCATTTATGTGCATAATTCAAATTTGAACTACATGCACATGCTCCAGTGCATATAAATTGGTAGAAAAATCAAATCCGTGTCCTTGGGTGCATGCTTAGGTCTGCAAGAAATGGGAATGAATTTCAAACACCAGGGCACCATTGATTGCCTCCGAAACATTGAGATGCCTGGATTTTAAATTCTAGTAAATCTAGAACTCGTCTGAAATTCATGAAACTTGGCATGCTATCATGGAGCGGCATCAACATGATGTGGTAAAATTTTTATCCCATTTGGGGCAGGTTTGGGTATATGCTTCTCACAAACCGGAGCTTCTCACAACAAGCATGATGGTTTTCGGTAGGGAACGTCCCACCTTTGGGGATGAAACGATATCCATTGCCTCTTATTGCTTTCAATTTTTTTCTCGTGTCAACATAGAACAACAGGAGTGCTGTGTGAATTTTTGTGATTTTTCGGGGTTCGTTTGGACATTTTTATGCATTAACTGAGTTTTCAATGCATTTATGTGCATAATTCAAATTTGAACTACATGTCCATGCTCCACTTCATATAAATTGGTTGAAAAATCAAATCCGTGTCCTTGGGTGCATGCTTAGGTCCCTTGCAAGAAATGGGAATGAATTTCAAACACCAGGGCACCGTTGATTGCCGGCAAAACATTGAGATGCCTGGTTTTTAAATTCTAGTAAATCCAAAACTCGTCTGAAATTCATTAAACTTGGCATGCTATCATGGAGCGGCATCAACATTCCTTTTGTCCCATTTGGGGCAGGTTGGGTATATGCTTCTCAACAACCGGAGCTTCTCACAACAAGCATGATGGTTTTCGGTAGGGAACGTTCCACCTTTGGGGACGAAACGATATCCATTACCTCTTATTGCTTTCAAAAAAATTCTCGTGTCAACATAGAACAACAGGAGTGTTGTGTGATTTTTTTATTTTTCGGGGTTCGTTTGGACATTTTTATGCATTAACTGAGTTTTCAATGCATTTATGTGCATAATTCAAATTTGAACTACATGCACATGCTCCAGTGCATTTAAATTGGTTGAAAATCAAATCTGCGTCCTTGGGTGCATGCTTAGGTCCCATGCAAGAAATGGGAATGAATTTCAATCACCAGGGCACCGTTGATTGCCTGCGAAACATTGAGATGCCTGGTCTTTAAATTCTAGTAAATCCAGAACTCGTCTGAAATTCATGAAACTTGGCATGCTATCATGGAGCGGCATCAACATGACGTGGTAAAAATTTTATCCCATTTGGGGCAGGTTTGGGTATATGCTTCTCACAAACCGGAGCTTCTCACAACAAGCATGATGGTTTTTGGTAGGGAACGTCCCACCTTTGGGGATGAAACGATATCCATTGCCTCTTATTGCTTTCAATTTTTTCTCGTGTCAACATAGAACAACAGGAGTGTTGTGTGAATTTTTGTGATTTTTCGGGGTTCGTTTGGACATTTTTATGCATTAACTGAGTTTTCAATGCATTTATGTGCATAATTCAAATTTGAACTACATGTCCATGCTCCACTTCATATAAATTGGTTGAAAAATCAAATCCGTGTCCTTGGGTGCATGCTTAGGTCCCTTACAAGAAATGGGAATGAATTTCAAACACCAGGGCACCGTTGATTGCCGGCAAAACATTGAGATGCCTGGTTTTTAAATTCTAGTAAATCCAAAACTCATCTGAAATTCATTAAACTTGGCATGCTATCATGGAGCGGCATCAACATTCCTTTTGTCCCATTTGGGGCAGGTTTGGGTATATGCTTCTCAACAACCGGAGCTTCTCACAACAAGCATGATGGTTTTCGGTAGGGAACGTTCCACCTTTGGGGACGAAACGATATCCATTGCCTCTTATTGCTTTCAAAAGATTTCTCGTGTCAACATAGAACAACAGGAGTGTTGTGTGATTTTTTTATTTTTCGGGGTTCGTTTGGACATTTTTACGCACTAACTGAGTTTTCAATGCATTTATGTGCATAATTCAAATTTGAACTACATGCACATGCTCCAGTGCATATAAATTGGTTGAAAAATCAAATCTGTGTCCTTGGGTGCATGCTTAGGTCCCATGCGAGAAATGGGAATGAATTTCAAACACCAGGGCACCGTTGATTGCCTGCGAAACATTGAGATGCCTGGTTTTTAAATTCTAGTAAATCCAGAACTCGTCTGAAATTCATGAAACTTGGCATGCTATCATGGAGCGGCATCAACATGACTTGGTAAAAAATTTATCCCATTTGGGGCAGGTTTGGGTATATGCTTCTCACAAACCGGAGCTTCTCACAACAAGCATGATGATTTTCGGTAGGGAACGTCCCACCTTTGGGGACGAAATGATATCCATTGCCTCTTATTGCTTTCAATTTTTTTCTCGTGTCAACATAGAATAACAGGAGAGTTGTGGGAATTTTTGTGATTTTTCGGTGTTCGTTTGGACTTTTTATGCACTAACTGAGTTTTCAATGCATTTATGTGCATAATTCTTATTTGAACTACATACACATGCTCCAGTGCATACAAATTGGTTGAAAAATCAAATATGTGTCCTTGGGTGCATGCTTAGGTCCCATGGAAGAAATGGGAATGAATTTCAAACACGAGGGCACCGTTGATTGCCTGCCAAACATTGAGAAGCCTGGTTTTTAAATTCTAGTAAATCCGAAACTCGTCTGAAATTCATGAAACTTGGCATGCTATCATGGAGCGGCATCAACCTGACATGATAAAATGTTTATCCCATTTGGGGTAGGTTTGGGTATATGCTTCTCACAAACCGGAGCTTCTCACAATAAGCAGGATGGTTTTCGATAGGGAACGTCCCACCTTTGGGGACGAAACGATATCCATTGCCTCTTATTTCTTTCAATTTTTTTTCTCGTGTCAACATAGAACAACAGGAGTGTTGTGTGAATTTATGTGATTTTTCGGGGTTTGTTTGGACATTTTATGCATTAACTGAGTTTTCAATGCATTTATGTGCATAATTCAAATTTGAACTACATGCACATGCTCCAGTGCATATAAATTGGTAGAAAAATCAAATCTGTGTCCTTGGGTGCATGCTTAGGTCCCATGCAAGAAATGGGAATGAATTTCAAACACCAGGGCACCGTTGATTGCCTGCGAAACATTGAGATGCCTGGTTTTTAAATTCTAGTAAATCTAGAACTCGTCTGAGATTCATGAAACTTGGCATGCTATCATGGAGCGGCATCAACATGACGTGGTAAAAAATTTATCCCATTTGGGGCAGGTTTGGGTATATGCTTCTCACAAACCGGAGCTTCTCACAACAAGCATGATGGTTTTCGGTAGGGAACGTCCCACCTTTGGGGATGAAACGATATCCATTGCCTCTTATTGCTTTCAATTTTTTTCTCGTGTCAACATAGAACAACAGGAGTGTTGTGTGAATTTTTGTGATTTTTCGGGGTTCGTTTGGACATTTTTATGCATTAACTGAGTTTTCAATGCATTTATGTGCATAATTCAAATTTGAACTACATGTCCATGCTCCACTTCATATAAATTGGTTGAAAAATCAAATCCGTGTCCTTGGGTGCATGCTTAGGTCCCTTGCAAGAAATGGGAATGACTTTCAAACACCAGGGCACCGTTGATTGACGGAAAACATTGAGATGCCTGGTTTTTAAATTCTAGTAAATCCAGAACTCGTCTGAAATTCATGAAACTTGGCATGCTATCATGGAGCGGCATCAACCTGACATGATAAAATGTTTATCCCATTTGGGGTAGGTTTGGGTATATGCTTCTCACAAACCGGAGCTTCTCACAATAAGCAGGATGGTTTTCGATAGGGAACGTCCCACCTTTGGGGACGAAACAATATCCATTGCCTCTTATTTCTTTCAATTTTTTTTCTCGTGTCAACATAGAACAACAGGAGTGTTGTGCGAATTTATGTGATTTTTCGGGGTTTGTTTGGACATTTTTATGCATTAACTGAGTTTTCAATGCATTTATGTGCATAATTCAAATTTGAACTACATGCACATGCTCCAGTGCATATAAATTGGTAGAAAAATCAAATCTGTGTCCTTGGGTGCATGCTTAGGTCCCATGCAAGAAATGGGAATGAATTTCAAACACCAGGGCACCGTTGATTGCCTGCGAAACATTGAGATGCCTGGTTTTTAAATTCTAGTAAATCTAGAACTCGTCTGAGATTCATGAAACTTGGCATGCTATCATGGAGCGGCATCAACATGACGTGGTAAAAAATTTATCCCATTTGGGGCAGGTTTGGGTATATGCTTCTCACAAACCGGAGCTTCTCACAACAAGCATGATGGTTTTCGGTAGGGAACGTCCCACCTTTGGGGATGAAACGATATCCATTGCCTCTTATTGCTTTCAATTTTTTTCTCGTGTCAACATAGAACAACAGGAGTGTTGTGTGAATTTTTGTGATTTTTCGGGGTTCGTTTGGACATTTTTATGCATAAACTGAGTTTTCAATGCATTTATGTGCATAATTCAAATTTGAACTACATGTCCATGCTCCACTTCATATAAATTGGTTGAAAAATCAAATCCGTGTCCTTGGGTGCATGCTTAGGTCCCTTGCAAGAAATGGGAATGACTTTCAAACACCAGGGCACCGTTGATTGACGGAAAAACATTGAGATGCCTGGTTTTTAAATTCTAGTAAATCCAAAACTCGTCTGAAATTCATTAAACTTGGCATGCTATCATGGAGCGGCATCAACATTCCTTTTGTCCCATTTGGGGCAGGTTGGGTATATGCTTCTCAACAAACGGAGCTTCTCAGAACAAGCATGATGGTTTTCGGTAGGGAACGTTCCACCTTTGGGGACGAAACGATATCCATTGCCTCTTATTGCTTTCAAAAAATTTCTCGTGTCAACATAGAACAACAGGAGTGTTGTGTGATTTTTTTATTTTTGGGGTTCGTTTGGACATTTTTATGCATTAACTGAGTTTTCAATGCATTTATGTGCATAATTCAAATTTGAACTACATGCACATGCTCCAGTGCATATAAATTGGTAGAAAAATCAAATCTGTGTCCTTGGGTGCATGCTTAGGTCCCATGCAAGAAATGGGAATGAATTTCAAACATCAGGGCACCGTTGATTGCCTGCGAAACATTGAGATGCCTGGTTTTTAAATTCTAGTAAATCCAGAACTCGTCTGAAATTCATGAAACTTGGCATGCTATCATGGAGCGGCATCAACATGACGTGGTAAAATTTTTATCCCATTTGGGGTAGGTTTGGGTATATGCTTCTCACAAACCGGAGCTTCTCACAACAAGCATGATGATTTTTGGTAGGGAACGTCGCACCTTTGGGGACGAAATGATATCCATTGCCTCTTAATTCTTTCAATTTTTTTCTCGTGTCAACATAGAACAACAGGAGTGTTGTGTGAAGTTTTGTGATTTTTCGGGGTTCGTTTGGACATTTTTATGCATTAACTGAGTTTTCAACGCATTTATGTGCATAATACAAATTTGAACTACATGCCCATGCTCCAGTGCATATAAATTGGTTGAAAAATCAAATCTGTGTCCTTGGGTGCATGCTTAGGTCCCATGCAAGAAATGGGAATGAATTTCAAACACGAGGGCACCGTTGATTGCCTGCAAAACATTGAGATGCGTGGTTTTTAAATTCTAGTAAATCCAAAACTCGTCTAAAATTCATAAAACTTGGCATGCTATCATGGAGCGGCATCAACATGACGTGGTAAATTTTTTAGCCCATTTGGGGCAGGTTTGGGTATATGCTTCTCACAAACCGGAGCTTCTCACAACAAGCATGATGGTTTTCGGTAGGGAACGTCCCACCTTTGGGGACGAAAGGATATCGATTGCCTCTTATTGCTTACAAATTTTATCTCGTGTCAACATAGAACAATAGGAGTGTTGTGTGAATTTTTGTGATTTTTTTAGGTTCGTTTGGACATTTTTACGCATTAACTGAGTTTTCAATGCATTTATGTGCATAATTCAAATTTGAACTACATGCACATGCTCCAGTGCATATAAATTGGTTGAAAAATCAAATTTGTGTCCTTGGGTGCATGCTTAGGTCCCATGCATGAAATGGGAATGAATTTCAAACACCAGGGCACCGTTGATTGCCTGCGAAACATTGAGATGCCTGGTTTTTAAATTCTAGTAAATCCAAAACTCGTCTGAAATTCATGAAATTTGGCATGCTATCATGGAGCGGCATCAACATGACGTGGTAAATTTTTTAGCCCATTTGGGGCAGGTTTGGGTATATGCTTCTCACAAACCGGAGCTTCTCACAACAAGCATGATGGTTTTCGGTAGGGAACGTCCCACCTTTGGGGACAAAACGATATGCATTGCCTCTTATTGCTTTCAATTTTTTTCTCGTGTCAACATAGAACAACAGGAGTGTTGTGTGAATTTTTGTGATTTTTCGGGGTTCGTTTGGACATTTTTATGCATTAACTGAGTTTTCAATGCATTTATGTGCATAATTCAAATATGAACTACATGCCCTTGCTCTAGTGCATATAAATTGGTTGAAAAATCAAATCCGCGTCCTTGGGTGCATGTTTAGGTCCCATGCAAGAAATGGGAATGAATTTCAAACACCAGGGCACCGTTGATTGCCGGCAAAACATTGAGATGCCTGGTTTTTAAATTCTAGTAATTCCAAAACTCGTCTGAAATTCATGAAACTTGGCATGCTATGATGGAGCGGCACCTGACATGCTGTGGTATTTTTCGTGTCCATTTTGAGGGAAGGCGTGCTCGAATAATGATAGCCAACGAAGGCATTTTGAAAAAATAGCTGCCCGTTTATTATCTCAAATGTTTGTATAATTCAAACCGTGTGCGTTCTGTTAACCATTCACGTGACGCCACGTGTCTTGGTTTTAATGGCTGTTGGAGGTGCCGTGCGGAAAGCTGCTTGACCTTGACTGAATGGGAGGCGTGCGAGCGCCGTCCGGTGCGCAGGCTGACCGAGAGGCATGCAAGCTGTCCTCGAGTGCGCAGGCTCACCGAGAAGCGTGCGAGCTGTACGCTGTGCAGTCCCACTGGGAAGCGAGCCATTTGACTTCCATGGCCGCCCACCTTGCTCGCATCCTCTCCATTAATGGCGCCCAAGTCGTAGTTTAATTTGCTTTTTAAATATAAAACACTCATCGCAAACTTTCCAATTCAGCGAACTAGGCCCCGAGCTCACAAGATTTCTACAGTCAACGAATAAGACACGCCAGTCAACAGGAACAAAGATCGATTGCTTCCGAGCGATGAGATACAAGTTCAGGTCATTATGGATAAAAGAGTTCTAATACTATTGCCGAATCAAACATTCAACAGTAGTCTCAAGGACTACACCCAGTGGGTGCACTTGGCATGCCCCCACTGGTTCGACTTTCCACTCGACATGGTTCGTCCAGTCGGAGTTAAAAAACAGCAACACTTATTCTCAGACCACCAATGACTGCCCGCAGTCGACCGCGGTCTCGGGGACTACACCCAGTGGGTGCACTTGGCGTGCCCCCACTGGTCCAAATCCCACTCGGCACGACCTGTCTGGACGGAGTGGAAGAACTGTAAAGAGACATTTGACAAAGACGCCCGCTGAATCAAACATTCGACGGCGGTCTCGGGGACTACACCCAGTGGGTGCACTCTGCGTGCCCCCACTGATTCAAGGACACACTCGACGCAACCTAGTCGACTCAAGTGGAAGAACTATTCAGCACAAGTTAAAGCACCCAGTGGGTGAACGGATGCAAGGTGAAGACTTATGATAGATGCAAATTAAAGGTTTCAAAACGCTCATCATCTTATGAATAATAAAGCAGCAGTTTCCAAGTACCATATCCTAACAGAGCAAAGATCAAGCTAAAAGACCAGTCAGAAATCAACTTCACCTAGACATTGGTTTGAAGGGCTGAGCTGGCATCGTAAGCAGCCTTGCTGGCTTCGTACACCACCTTCATTTGCTCCTTCATAAGGCCTACTTGGCGTATAGCTTCCTTAGCAGCGCTTACTTAGTCCTCTGGGACATGATAGGTAACAAAGAGCAGAGTTGGTGGAACAGACTGAGCTGCCAAGGGATCTGAAGCATGAAGTTGCACAGACGAAGCAAGAACTTGAGCAGTCGACGACGAAGGACGTTCAGTTGACACAGGATCAGCAAAAGAAACAGAAGCCCGAGTTGGATTTCCGGATTGCTGGATGACTGCTTCTGGCGCTGACGACGACGGAGGCACTTTGCTGGCAGGCGCCCCCCTGCTTGAAATCCTGCTCTTTCTTCCAATGTTCTTCTGAGGCATGTCTTCATGGTCGTCGTCTGGAAGTTCGATAACATTTGGCAGGGCTGCAAAACATTCAACCATAAGATACCAGTCGACTGTCAAAACAATCGGTAGTGCAAGAACATAACCTTAGAGTTGTATCTGCTCGGGATATGGCCACGTCTGTAGTTTCCTCGTCATCTCGCTCCTTGTCAATGTTCATGGATGTCCCAGAAGTAGCGGTGCTGAGAGTTCCAAAACTCACTCGGTCAAACAAGGAAAAGAATAGATAGTAACACAGAAGTTCCCGAGCAAAGTAAAATAGAGAAGAGAAACACTTACGGAGAGCCAACAGGAACGTCCACCTTGATCTTGGGTAGAGCCTTTCGAGGCTTCACTGGAGCAACCCTAGGCTACTTAGCAGCCTTCTCCGATGGTTCTGGAGTTGAGGTCCGAGTGTGCTTGGATGCTTGCAGGTTTGATGGAGCTTCCTTGCCACGCCCACCTGCGGGATCGTGGGTCTGTTTGGAACGACGTTCCGAGCGGGGTGACAATTCAACCTCCTCGCCGCTGCTCGAGTCTTCACTGTCTTCTTCCCCATCGGTTTCAGACTCCCAACCGGCACTCTTTCTCGCGCTCTCCCCTACTTCCTGGTGTTGTTCGCCATTCGACATCGAGTACATCTCGGTGTAGATCTGCAAGCAGTGTGTTTAGCAAGCATCAGTCAGAATCAAGAGCAATTACAGATTGGAATAAGAAACCACTCGACCCTAAGATCCAAACCTTGTCCGGCTCATGGTCGGCGTTGAATGGCTGAATCCTCCTGGACACCCTGGGATTGTCCTTGTTCCCAGTTATGCTTCGCAGCCAATGAGCCACCGTCTCCTCGATGACCTCCTCTGGGTGGACCCGAGCGGTGTCATCAACACCCGAATACATCCACATCGGATGGTCGCGGGCTTGGAGAGGCTGGATGCGCCGACTGAGGAACACTTCCAGCAAATCCATGCCACTCACCCCCTCCTGGATTAAACTGACAACCTGGTTGACTAGATGTGAAACCTTGCCTTTCTCCTTTGGAGTCACGGTCAACTAAGAAGGAAGGCGGGGTCGCTCCATGGTGAAAGGGGGAAGACCGGTCGACTGACCCGGAGTCGGGATGTCCTTGCAATAAAGCCAAGTCGACTGCCGCCCGCGGACTGACTCGGGAAGGGTAATAGCAGGAAAGGCACTCCTACCTCTAGTCTGAATCCCTAAACCCCCGCACTACTGAAGCACATGCGTCTTTTCGTCAGTCGGATGAGCTTTCTTCACCGACTGAGATCGGCAAGTGAAGATATGTTTAAACAGACCCCAGTGCGAGTGAAAACCCAAGAAGTTTTCGCACATCAAGATGAATGCGGCAAGGTATGTGATGGTGTTCGGAGGGAAATGGTGGATTTGGGCACTGAAAAAGTTCAAGAAACCCCGAAGAAAAGGATGCGGAGGCAAAGAAAGACCACGATCGACATGGGTTGCAAAGAGGACGCTCTCATCCTCTTGCAGCTGAGGCTCGGTCTCGTTCCCCGGCAGCCTCCAAGATCCATGAGCGATCAAGCCCATGCTGGCTAGATCCTCCAGATCTTCCTTCTGGATCGTGGATCGAACCCAATACCCTGGATAAAACCGGGCGGCAAACCCGACCTTGACGACGACCCCCGAGTCGTCTTCTTGCCCTTCGCGGCCGCCGCCGCCTTCTTCGAGCGCTCCAATGCCGCCGTCTTGTCCTTCCCCATGGCGGCGGAGTGCACCCGGGCCGAGCGGAGACGACAAGTTCAGAGGAAGATGTAGTAGAAGAACAGAGGAGGAAGAGATAGACTGAGGCGCACTATGCAACATGTCGACCTCGACGCCCTTTATGGGCCTGCTTCCGAGTGGCTGACCCGTGGGCCCAGGCGATCCTGCCAAATCCCGCAATAGTCGCGCGCTCGATACGTGGCGAAAAAGGTGGCCCGAGAATCGAGGCGCCCCTGTCTACCCACTCCGATAACTACGGCGCGCTCCGTCCCGTGCGCTTCTCCAAAATTTCGAATCCCGTGAGATCTGGGAACCGCGGAGAAACCAATCGCACCGGAGATTTTGCACCAAACCAACACTCGAAGACTGTCAGTAAAGTTCGCTGGACGACCCCTAAATGGATTGAGGCGACTGAAATGAGGTTGAAGCCTCAACATGATTACTAGACTCTGGTGAAATGACTCTGAAGCATAGAATCGAGCCAGAATCAACTTCAACCCTTCTTCACTCGAACCTCAATCCATTCAAGGGTTAATTACGATGACATGTACCTATGGTAGGGTCATAGACCTGTCCTAGACGTCCTACCCAAGGTCACTGTCGGTGTCAAAACCGGCGGATCTCGGGTAGGGGGTCCCGAACTGTGCGTCTAAGGTCGATGGTTACAGGAGACAGGGGACACGATGTTTACCCAGGTTTGGGCCCTCCCTATGGAGGTAATACCCTACTTCCTGCTTGATTGATCTTGATGAATATGAGTGTTACAAGAGTTGATCTACCACGAGATCGTAATGGCTAAACCCTATATGTCTAGCCTGTATGACTATGGTAATGAGTATATCCTTTCCGGACTATGCCCTCCGGTTTATATAGACACCGGAGGGATCTAGGGTTACATAGAGTAGGTTACATAAGAAGGAATCTTCATAGTTGGTCGCCTAGCTTGCCTTCCATGCCAAGGAGAGTCCTATCCGGACACGAGCATAGTCTTCGGTCTTCATGTCTTCACAGCCCACCAGTCCGGCCCATGGATAACAGGCCGGACGCCGGAGGACCCCTTAGTCCAGGACTCCCTCACTAGCCCCCGAACCAGTCTTCAATAACGAAGTGTTCGGCACACAAATTGTCTTCGGCATTGCAAGGCGGGTTCCTCCTCCGATGACCTCCAAGTAATGTATTCGGTCGTTGATCAATGTCGCTCCCCTCGGGTTCTGCGCGTTAAACAACTTTGTCTTCCACGTGTCGAGCGAATGTGAAAGGTTAGGGTATTTTTGCAAATAGCACCTCATCCATGCAAGGAAGAGCACCTATTTAAAGAGATTGGATCTTAGACCCATTTGGCACCACGCAGAGAAAAATCCCCGGAGACTTCTAGGAGAAACCATTCCAACATGGTTAGCGTTCCCGGCTCCTCCTCCCTTTCCGGCCCAGAGAAAGGCGAGTGGGAGAGGTGTTCTGTGTCCCACAGTCAATTAGCGAAGCTTCCAACGTAGGTATTTCTTCCCCCTGTAGATCTGGTCCTTGTCCGAGCGGGGCTGACCTCCTTTAATGGTGAGACTCAAGCAGAGAACTTCCCCAATCCATCCGGGGGGAGCGAGTGTGTCTCGTCCCCTATCTGCTAAGAGGCGTCGGATTTCCAATCCATCCGTTCCTCCGAGGGTTGCTGGAATATTATGGCCTCCAGCTGCACAACTTCACCCCCGCCTCCATCCTGCACATTGCGGGTTATGTCACTTTATGCGAATTATTCCTGGGCATTGAGGCCCATTTTGAGCTGTGGAGGAAGTTGTTCTGTCTTGTCCCGCGCAACCATGAGGGGTCAATATTTGAAGTGGGCGGAGCCGAAGTATGGAGCATCGCCGATACCGGATATCTGTCCGGCACACCAAGGAAGGCATCTGAAGAATGGCCTTCCGAATGGTTCTATATTGAGGACGTCGCGCTTCCCGACCCAGTTCAAAAGGGTCTCCTAGAATTTGCAAGTGTTCCGTTGAGAAAACGCCACAGCTGGCACCCCCAAAGTCTTGAAGAAGAGGATAGTGCGGAGGTTCGTCAGCTCCTGGGCAAGATAAGGATGCTTGCCTAGTCCGGCTTTACAATAGTAGAGGTAATGGCGACCTCCATAGTGCGAGGGGTTCAGCCACTTCAATACAGAGGGTTCCCAATGTGGCACTACAACGGGGAGGACGAC
This sequence comes from Triticum aestivum, assembly GCF_018294505.1. NCBI lineage: Eukaryota > Viridiplantae > Streptophyta > Magnoliopsida > Poales > Poaceae > Triticum > Triticum aestivum. Next base: position 180,504,014 of record NC_057796.1, read on the forward strand.
GCCTCCCGTTATGGTCGGAAAGGTCCGGACACTCCTGCCGCTCTAGCCAAGATACTGGCCGAGCTGTTTAAAGGGGAGGAAGAAGAATTTCTCCGCATAAATCGCAGAGAGGGGTACTCCATGTACAACCCTCCCAGCTGGGTAAGTCCCAACCCCTTTGCATTTATTCACTCCGCTCTCATGGCCATTTTTAACGAATCCCCAATCTGTCTTATTTTGAAACAACACTGGCGGAAGGTAACCGAGGGGCTTAATAGCCATGCCCCACAGCCGGAGAGCCACAACCGGGAGCTTGATCCTGGGTTCAAAGAGGACCCGGATATATTCGTGGTACTCGCGGAAGGGGTGTTTTACCACGCGAGCTATGACGGCACAGAAGTGGCCATCATCGCCAATTATCCTGGTCTTCTTCTAGCTTCCCATGTAAGTAATCAAGAGAAACCCCCTCGAAAGAGTTTCCTTGCACTGCCTCACCCACTGCATTATCTCATGCTTCAAAGGGGAGGTGTTCGGCGCGTCATGCTATGCTGGGGATGACTCCAAGAAGAGCAGCTCCCGCGCCGAGCAAGGCCTCGAAAAGGAAGGTTGGCGAAGACAAGGCCGGCCCATCGTCGAAGAGGTATGGATCTAAAGGTATGCTTTGGCAGTCATAACCAACCGTGATTGTTATGTCGGTCCTGTATCAGGAAAAAGGTTCACCGGACAATGTCCGGGGATTCGGCCGGTCGCACTCCCAACAACCGGGATTTAGATCCCACCGGAGAGGTGGGGACCGCTATGGGGACAACGCCGGACTGTCCTTCGGCCGAGGGTTCGGAAGACATGTCTGTTACCAACTCGGAAGTAGACAGCCATGAATCATCAGAGCTGCAGGGCTGTCCTACGAGACCCCAAGTTCTCAGAAGAGGCATTCAATGCCTTCAGCTCGGCTGACGCATACATCCGAGCTGCTCGAGATGGGCTTAGCAAAGCCACAAAGCAACATTTGACAGATGTGTAGGTAAGTTTTTTCTTCGTCCGAAAAGGATAACCATATGCCTATAGCCCCCGAGACTGAAAGCAGTTGGTACAACTGATTTAAGGATCGTTGTATAACCAGGTCCTTACCGAGAACAATGCCCTGCTAGCCCAAGAGCTGGAGCAGTGTCGGGCGCAGCTAAATGCTGCTACCACCAAACTGGAAAACTTCAAGAAGGCGTCTTTTGGTAACATTCCCCTCCATCGAGGAATGATAATTGTATACCAACTGTACTAATATTGTTGTTGATTGCATAATATGATCGCCCGATCAACTTGAAGAGAAGTTGAAGATCGCCCAAGAAGGGGAAAAGGAGGCAAAAAGGCTACACGCCACAGGCGAGCGTGTGTTGACCCGAGTCAGGGACGAGAAAAACAAGCTACAGGATTCCAACACCGCATTGGGCGAAGAATTGAAAGATGTGCGAGCCCAGCTAGCCGACTCCGTGAAGGAGAACATGACGTTGCGGGGTGGTATATTCAGTATGTGTCTGAACTATTTTGAAAGTAGTTCGGAGATAAATGGAACTGATATAATTATGATTGCAGGTATATTGACGGGCTGTCCCGACGAGGAGGTGTCCGGATCATCAAGTGATCTGCTGCAAAGGCTGTCGCAAGTGCACGAGCAGGCTCGGCTAGCAATGTGGAGTCTTTCCAATGCCCTATGGCCATCCGCCTCCCCTCCAGGAAGTATGGAGGAGCTTGTAGAGATGTTCAAGGGAGCGCGGCGGCATATCCGACTATGGAAGATATCGGCCTGCCGAGAAGGTGCGCGAGAGGCCTGGGCCATGGTGAAAACATGATATACCAAGCTGGATCCTAATCACATGGCCCGGGTCGGACCACTAGGGTCGAATGGGGAAGAAATTCCCGTTAGTTTAGTATATGACCAAGTAGAGGTGGCTGCCAAATATTCCCAACAGGATTGTAAGTTAGACCGCCTATTGGATGGTATAGAGGAGGAAGTGTTTGAGTCCAAGTGACTATGTACTTTCCTTACCATGTGTAATTCTAGCTGAATTGTATAGCATTTGTCATGGCGGACCTTTTCGCTTCAACCTCCGGACCCGAGGGTGCGGAGTGTTTCCGAATACCCTAGCGGCCGAATAGACCGGGGTATGCCTGGAAAACTAGGCGTAGGGGTCATAGTTGCTTGAACAGACAAGTTGTATCCTGCTAGTTATGTTATATTACATTGAGATCGTAAGAAACATCTTCCAGAGAGAATAGTTCCATTAAGGGTTCCTTTCCCTGGGTGTGCATGTATTAATGTACATGTCCGAATTGTGATGGAAAAATCACAGTGTATGTACTTCCGGGGGTTCGCAATGGAGTAAATGCAAAAACGTCTTTAATTCACTGACCGAATATTCCCTTAAGAATGCTAGCTTTCGGCTTCACCCAGTCTGAGATACACATCCAGATGACCCGGCAGTAACAATCGCAGAGGTGCTCCCTTTATGCCCTAGCCGAACTAACGGGAACGTAGGGCATAAGCACAGGAGCCAGGCAACCCAGCTTGGCCAAAACATAAGTCATATCGATGCATATAGTGGCGAAGAAAAGGTACATATGTAAAAACTCATATGTGAAGAGCTTGATGCTCAAGAAATAATAACAAGCTTGTGTTCAAGAAGCCCCCAGGTATAATGGACGTACATATTTAAAGATGTATTCGTCAGGGGCGTGCGGTCTAGCCGTACAGGAGCTTTAAAGCTTAAAAATCAAAAACGGAAAAGAGAGAGAAAAAGAATGGAAACTTCAGGGGAGAAGGAGACGAACAAAGAGTTTGGCGCTAGGCATAGAATCTTCGGAGTCTGGCCGTGTTCCAGGGGTTCGGCTCTAGACGGTTGTCTGATGCATCACGCAGACGGTATGCTCCTTCGGTGAGAACTTCGTCAATGATGAAGGGACCCTCCCATTTGCGCTTGAGTTTGTCCTTTTTCTTCTCCGGCAGGCGTAGAACGAGTTCGCCAACGTTGTAAGTCTTGGCCCGTACTTCTCTGCTTTGATATCATCGAGCCTGCTGTTGGTAAAATGCTAAACGGGCCTTTGCGACGTCGCGCTCCTCCTCCAGGGCATCAAGGCTGTCCTACCGATCTAGCTCGGCTTCTCTATCTTCGTACATACGCACTCGAGGTGAGTCATGAATAATATCGCAGGGAAAAACAGCCTCTGCGCCATACACCATGAAGAAATGTGTGTATCTGGTAGTACGGTTGGGCGTGGTCCGCAGCCCCCAGAGTACGGAGTCGAGCTCCTCCACCCAGTGCTTGTCTGATTCTTTCAAAGACCGCACTAGTCTGGGCTTGATGCCACTCATAATAAGACCATTGGCTCGTTCGACCTGACCGTTGGTTTGCGGGTGGTAGACGGAGGCATAATCGAGTTTAATGCCAAGATTAGTGCACCAGGTTTTTACCTCATCGGCCGTGAAATTAGAGCCGTTGTCGGTGATGATGCTGTGTGGGACACCATAACGGTGCACAACGCCGGATATGAATTCAATCACCGGGCCGGACTCAGCCGTTTTGACCGGTTTAGCGTCTATCCACTTAGTGAATTTGTCCACCATGACCAGCAAATATTTTTTATTATGGCTTCCCCCTTTAAGAGGTCCAACCATATCCAGTCCCCAGACCGCGAAAGGCCAAGTAATGGGGATAGTTTGTAAGGCAGTTGGGGGCATGTGGCTTTGGTTGGCGAAGAGTTGGCATCCGACGCAGTGTTGGAGGAGGTCCTGTGCGTCTGCTCGGGCTGTCGGCCAATAAAACCCAGTGCGGAAGGCCTTGCTAACAAGGGCCCGAGCTGCGGCATGGTGTCCGCCGAGACCAGCGTGAATTTCCGCTAAAAGCTACCGCCCCTCTTCCTCGGAGATACATCTTTGAAGTACTCCGGTAGTACTTTTCTTGTAGAGCTCTCCGTCATGAACCTTGTAGGCCTTCGAACGCCGGACAATGCGGCGAGCCTCATTCTGGTCTTTGGGAAGCTCCTTCCTATTAATGTAGGCCAAGAAGGGTTCGGTACATGGGGCAATGACTGCCATAATGAGATGGGCCGACGGTGTTATTTCGGTGGCCAAGCCCCCGGTACTGTCGGTGTGTTCGGGATTTGAGGTTGTATTCGGATCTGGACTGTTGTTGCCGCCCTCCCCTTGCCACACCACGGATGGCTTAAAAAGCCTTTCCAGGAAAATGTTGGGTGGGACGGGGTCGCGCTTGGCGCCAATGCGAGCAAGGACGTCCGCTACCTGATTACTACGTGATGAAATTCGAGCCCCTCGAACCGAGCCGATATTTTCAAGACGGCATTACGATAAGCTGCCATCTTTGGATCTTTGGCATCAAAGTCTCCGTTTATTTGGGATATTGCGAGGTTTGAATCCCCGCGCACCTCTAGGCGTTGTATACCCATGGATACGGCCATTCGAAGACCATGCAATAGGGCCTCGTATTCGGCTGCATTGTTGGAGTCTGTGTATAGTATTTGGAGTACATACTGGACGACGTCTCGAGTAGGGGATGTTAACACGACTCCCGCCCCTAGCCCCGCCAGCATTTTCGAGCCGTCAAAATACATTACCCAATTGGAATATGCGCCGTACTCTTCAGGGAGTTCGGCCTCTGTCCATTCGGCGACAAAGTCCGCCAGCACTTGGGATTTGATGGCTCGACGTGGCTTGTATGTTATGTCAAATGGAAGTAGTTCTATGGCCCATTTGGCGATCCGTCCCGTGGCATCGCGGTTGTTTATTATGTCATTGAGTGGGACTTCAGAAGCCACCGTGATTGAACACTCCTGGAAGTAGTGTCGTAGCTTTCGGGACACCATGAAGACCGCGTATGCTATCTTTTGGTAATGGGGGTACCGGGATTTGCATGGTGTGAGGACAGTAGATACGTAGTATACTGGTTTTTGAAGTGGGAATTTGTATCCTTCCTGTTCTCGTTCAACGACGAGCACGGCGCTCACCACCTGATGTGTTGCCGATATGTATTGCAACATGGGTTCGCTAGCGTTTGGTGCGGCCAGGATTGGATTGCTTGCTAGGAGGGCCTTTATTTCCTCCAGTCCAGCCATCGCCGCGTCTGTCCATTCGAAGTTATCGGTGCGCCATAAGAGGTGATATAGTGGTAGTGCCTTTTCTCCTAGTCTGGAGATAAAGCGACTTAACGCTGCCATGCAACCAGCTAGTTTTTGGACTTGTTTGAGGTTTGTTAGCGTAGCCAGCTGTGACAGAGCTCAGATTTTAGCTGGATTTGCTTCTATTCCTCTATTGGAAACGATGAAGCCCAGCAGTTTTCCGACGGGGACGCCGAAAACACATTTTTCCGGGTTGAGCTTAATGTCATACGCACAGAGGTTATCGAATGTAAGACGTAACTCGTCTATTAGTGTTTCGACGTGCCTAGTTTTGATGACGATGTCATCGACATAGGCTTCTACTGTATTGCCGACCTGCTTCTCCAGGCATGTTTGAATCATGTGTTGGTATGTGGCGCCGGCGTTCTTGAGCCCGAAGGGCATGGTGTTGAAGCAGAATGGCCCATATGGGGTAATAAATGAGGAAACACAGTGAATTGTGTCCTGCGGTGGCGTCAATGATTTGATAATGCGGGAAAGGGGGAAGGGATCCTTAGGGCAAGCCTTGTTGAGGTCTTTGAAATCGACACACATGTGCCAGGATTTATCCTTCTTTGGTACCATCACCAGGTTTGCCAGCCAGTCCGGATGTTCGATTTCTCTAATGAATCCGGTTTCGATAAGTTTGGCTAGCTCCTCCCCCATGGCTTGTCGCTTGGGTTCGGAAAAGCGCCGCAGTGTTTGCTTGACCGGTATAAATCCCTTTAATATATTGAGGCTATGTTCGGCCAGCTTGCGTGGGATCCCTGGCATATCCGAAGGGTGCCAGGCAAATATGTCCCAGTTTTCGTGCAGGAATTCTCGCAGTGCGGCGTCAACTGTTGGGTTCAGTTGTGCTCCGATAGATGCTGTCTTCTTGGGGTCCATTGGGTGGACCTGGAATTTGACTATTTCTTCTGCTGGTTTGAAGGAGGTGGATTTTGGGCGTTTGCCGAGTATCACATCGTCCCTGTCCACCGTGGAGCGCGGTGCGGTTAACTCTTCGGCCGCGAGGGCTTCGGATAGCGCCTCAAGGGCCAAGGATGCGGTTTTGTTTTCAGTGCGGAGTGCTATGTCTGGATCACTGACGAGAGTGATTATACCGTTTGGTCCGGGCATTTTGAGCTTCATATACCCGTAATGAGGTATAGCTTGGAAGTGTGTAAAAGCATCCCGCCCCAACAGGGCGTGGTATCCGCTGCTGAAAGCGGCCACTTGGAAAGTGATTTCTTCGGACCGATAATTCTCCGGCGTGCCGAATACCACATCAAGTGTGATTTTGCCTGCGCACCGTGCCTCCCGGCTGGGAATGATTCCGCAAAAGGTTGTGCTACTTTGCTTGATGCGACTCCTGTCTATTTCCATTTTGTGGAGTGTGTCCTCATAAATAGATTTAGTCCACTGCCGCCGTCCATGAGGACCTTAGTAAGTCGAAACCCGTCCACGATAGGACTGAGGACTAATGCGGCTGGCACTCGGACTGTCCTGTACCTCGGTTCGTCAACGGCATTAAATGTTATAGCCGTGTCGTTCCAAGGGTTTATTATAGCAATTTGGCAGACTTCGGCGAGGTCGCGAAGTGCCCTTTTGCGTTTGTTGTTTGAAGCGAATGTCTCGAAGACCGTCAATACTCTTGTGTCGTCGTTTTCTGGGGGGTGCTGTTCTGGGGTGTCTTTGAGAAGGATGTCCTTGCCACTCTTGGCTACCTGCCGGAGTATCCAACATGCTCTAAGGCTGTGGGTTGCCACGGTATCTGGCATCGTGTGTATTTTGCATGGGCCATCGAGCCATCCCTCCAGAATGGTGCTGTGCCGCGTAATGGGCTTATGTTTCTTGACTGTTGGATTGGGCGTGCCACGGGGGTGCGCCCTCTTCGCCTGTAGGAGGAGTTGAGTTGGGACCGACGGTTCCCAGCAAGCTGCCTGAGTTTTCCAGACGCTTTCCATCGTGCTGTACTTTTCTGCGATAGTTGCTAAGTCAGCGAACTTTAGTACGCGGCGGTGATTGATGGCGTTAAGGATACCTTCGTGCACGCAGTTGTTGCAGAACACTGATATCGCGTCCTCGTCACGGCAATCTTTTACCTTATCTTTGACAAGGAGGAATCTGGCCCAAAAGTGGTGGACCGTTTCCTGAGACTGCTATTTGATGCTCATGAGAGCGTCTATGTCCGGGTGGGTGGGTGGTATTAAATCCGAACCCTGACCCGACCGATTACCCGGAGTCCGAAGACCTTCCAGACTCAACTGTCCGGGTTTCGAAGTATCTTCTGATTGTTTAGGACCGCCGTCCGATTCAATGTTCGGAGGGCTGGTCACATCCTTTCACTGGTGGGTATCCGGTTCTTCCAGATCGGTGATCCGGACATAGTCCGTCTTTGATATAGAAGAAGACTCGCTGTCCTGCTCCTCGACTACCGCTATCTGGTGGGTGACTGGTGGAGTTTTAATTTCTCCTTGATCGGTTTTAGGCCCGATCTGATCGTAACCTGTGGCGATTCCAAAAGCGGCGACGCGATCTAGGAGCTCGTTCAAGGACGAAAACTCTGCTGGATCCATCTGCCTGGAGTGTTCGGGGTTGATGCAAAAGGGGTTTTTGATGGCCCGAGAGGTCATCGTCGGCTCAACGGCCGAACGGGCGATCATGGTAAAGCCGCCCAGCCGGAGGGTTTGGCCTGGGGCCAGGACTCCCCTGGAGGTGATGTCGTCTTTAAGGACAAGGCGAGCCATCAAACCTTTCATCGACGCCACAGTGGAACTCTCAATGAAAGCACCAATGTCGGTGTCAAAACCGGCGGATCTCGGGTAGGGGGTCCCGAACTGTGCGTCTAAGGTCGATGGTTACAGGAGACAGGGGACACGATGTTTACCCAGGTTCGGGCCCTCTCTATGGAGGTAATACCCTACTTCCTGCTTGATTGATCTTGATGAATATGAGTGTTACAAGAGTTGATCTACCACGAGATCGTAATGGCTAAACCCTAGAAGTCTAGCCTGTATGACTATGGTAAAGAGTATATCCTTTCCGGACTACGCCCTCCGGTTTATATAGAAACCGGAGGGATCTAGGGTTACATAGAGTCGTTTACATAAGAAGGAATCTTCATAGTTGGTCGCCTAGCTTGCCTTCCACGCCAAGGAGAGTCCTATCCGGACATGGGCATAGTCTTCAGTCTTCATGTCTTCACAGCCCACCAGTCCGGCCCATGGATAACACGTCGGATGCCCGAGGACCCCTTAGTCCAGGACTCCCTCAGTCACTGCCTTAAAGTCATGTACGTTCAAGAACCAACAGAAGGTACCGACTGAAATACCATAGAGTGTAATCCACTCGACCAGATGTCCCACTCGGATACCCCAATTCCATTCGACCAAGATAGAATCACTCGACCACAGGAAGAATCACTCGGAGAACAGAAGATCTAAAGCCACCCCGGATGGCAACGGTCAGACATTCACTCTGTAGTATTGAAGATCATTTATAGCATTTTACAACTGGCGTTACCAGCAACGCCCTGTCTTAATGTATATTGAACTCTCTGTATCGTGCGATGGCTGGGGTCCTGGCGCACTCTATATAAGCCACCCCTCCTCTAGCACAAGGGTTCGCACCCCCTGTAACTCTCACAGATAATCCAGTCGACCAAGCCTCCAGGCATCGAGACGTAGGGTTGTTACTTCCTCCGAGAAGGGCCTGAACTCGTACATCTTGCGTGCACAACCTCATCGTAGCTAGGATCTTGCCTCTTCCTACGTACTCCCTATTCTTACTGTCAGACTTACTCCCACGACACATGCTTCACAAGAAATATGGCAAATTCTACAAATATATTGGAGAATGCTATGGGACCAATCTCATTAGCAAGACTAAAATCATTGTTGCACTCAATAGATGGAAAATCATCTAGCATGAAAGAGGCAACATATGGAGACATATGACAACATACAATAGCAATCAAGTGCAAATCATGGTAATAGGTGCTATCAACCGCATGAAATGAGCAAGTATGAATCATCGTTGGGAAATCTGCTGCATGCTGCTATTGCTTTGTATTCGAGCTTGTGATATGTCATGTGCTGGCGGCCCCCTCGCTCCCGAATGCGGCTATCATCACAGTCCAGGACCAAAAAAATCTCCTCAAGCTCTGCTGGAAGGCTTGAGGATCTGGGACGAGGGGGTTGGGATTGACAAGTGCGTCAGTTGTCTGATTACGAGTTCGTGGTGGTGTTCCCTTCCAAAGACTGTTTGAGGATGATCTCTTCCTGTACTATCTTCACTCTGCCATTCAACCAGTTGGTGGTTTCTACCAAGGCAGGGACGTGTGGTGCAAAAGTTGTGGGAACGCTCTCTAAGACTTGGGTTTTGGTGGATGATGTTCCGGTTGGGCTGCGTTCGGCTGAGTTTATGATGGCATTTGGGGTGCTGATTGGAAAACCAGTGGAGGTCGACATGGAGTCGTTGGAAAAGGTTGGTCCCGTGCGTATCAGCATATGGTGTGTTGACCCAGCCTGTGTGCATGGCATGGTTGATGTTTTCCCCTCCTCTGATGGTGTCCGGCTACGTGTTAGGGTGGAGGGCGCCGACGCCTTTCAGGCTCCGCCCCCTCCTCCGTGTTCCAACTTTGTCCGACTGCGGGGGGGGGGGGCAGAATCCGAGTGGTGGTACGGATCCCCGCTTCACCCAGTCGTAATGGGATGTTCTGGAACCAAATGAGTGTGAGATTTTTGAAGATAATGCTCCCGTTGTCACTGTCAGAAAGATGCGGAGGAGGTTCGTGCGATGGGTGAGGGTCCCCTGGATGCTGCTAGCCTTGGGAAACCTGCTGCCATGGGCACTCCAATCTCCGGAGTTTGCTCCAATCTACCAGTTCACCCTCAGTCTCCCACCTTCTCTGGCATTGAAGACTTGCCCGTGTTCCCTTCCCGTCCCGATGGGCCTGCTGTGTCCAAGAAGAAGATAAAATCCTCGGTCAAAAAATTCTCAGCCAAAAGTAGGGCCTCCTCAGGCTCCAAGCATTCTACGATGGGCCTGGCACGCTGTCTGGACAAGGATTTGGGGGCAGCGTCGAGTTCTGGCCCGGTGCCAGCCTCCCCTACGGCGTGTTCTCTAGTGCTCGCTCGCCCGCATCCACGGCTCGCAAGGGATGACGCGTGCAGGATTCCGGAGAGTCGGTGGCGCTGCGAGTTGAGCGGCGTGCAACAGCGAGGGTTCTTCCTCCCTCAGGTATGACGCCCCACCTGTCCCCTCCTTCTTCCCCGATTTGTCTCGTTTTACCCTCGCTTTTGGATGATCATCTGCTGCATATTTTATCGGATGTGGGTGTCTCTGTCGATCCTGATTATGTCTCTCCTTCTCGGATTCTTTCTGTTATTAGGGCTAATGAGTTGGCTCAAGCGTTCATTGCCAAGGCCAAAGAGACTGCGGCCTCTACCAGTGCGAGCGCCGCTGCTGGGCAAGAGGGGGGAGCGTGATGGATGGTTGTGGCCAGTCATCTCCCCCTCCCACCCACAAGAAAAGGGGTCGGATCAAATGTTCTAAACCCTGCATTGCCCCTTGCAGGTCCAGTCTTCGCATTAAGAACCTATCCTTTAAATGAAAGCCTTGTTTTGGAACATTAGGGGTTTCGCCGCTAGGGGGCGACGAGACCAGATTAGAGATGTTGTTAGGGGCGAAAATATTGACATTTTAGGGTTGGTGGAAACCTACAAAGATTCATTCTCTCCTTTTGAGCTTTCGTCAATAGCGGGCATGGACAGATTCGACTGGCACTTCCTTCCTGCCTCTGGTCACTCTGGGGGAATTCTTATAGGGTCTAAATGTGACATGTTTGAATTTGTTACCTTCGATCATGGCATTTTTCGGGCAAGATTGTGGTTCACCACAGACAGCTTAATACTCTATTGGAGTTTATGGCCCTGCTGACCATTCTCTTACTTCTATCTTTCTTGATCAACTATCAAACAAGATTGAGTCTTGTACGATCCCTATTGTAATTGGTGGTGACTTTAATCTCTTATGTTCGCCGGCTGGTAAAAATAATCTTAATTTCTCTTGGACCCTCGCCAATGCTTTTAATGACTTTATCAGTAACTGTGCTATCCGCGAGCTCCCTAGGGTGGGGGCCCGTTTTACTTGGTCTAATCATAAGGTTAATCTCGTTCGGTCGGTGCTGGATCGGGCCTTTGTGTGTGACAGTTGGGACACCCTATTTCCCCATGCCTCCCTGAAGGCTAAACCAGCGGTCGGTTCGGACCATGCCCCCCTAATTTTGGATGCTGGCCTTAACCTCCCTCTGTCCTCTTCTCGTTTCCAATTCGATGCGTCCTTCCTTCTAGTAGAAGGGTTCCCGGGTATGCTTGCCACCAAGATTTCCTATATCCTCTCTGCACACCACCGGTCCTTTGGCCCCATGGATGTTTGGCACAAATGCTCGTATGAGTTGCGCAGATTTCTGAGAGGTTGGTCTCGTAATAGAGCCGCCGAGCAACGCAGGGAGAAAAATTCTTTAGAATCCCAACTTAGGGACGTAGATTGTTCTGCGGACTTAAATGGGCTCTCTGACCATGAGTGGGCTACCCGGTACTCCCTAGAAGATTCCTTGATGCAGTTGCATCAGCAGGTAGAGATTTACTAGCGTCAGCATGGTACCCCTATCTGGACACTTAAAGGAGATGCCATGACGGCTTATTTTTTTGCCATTGCTAGTGGCAAAAGAAGAAGATGCTTCATTGATAGCCTCATCATTAACGGTGTCAGGACCTCGGATCAATCCCTCATTGTGAACCACATTGTTGAGTTCTTCTCTTCTCTCCTTGGGGCTAAGCAGGAGTCTGGTCTTACTCTCTCTACTTCTTTTTGGGACAATGATAATAGGATCTCGGATGCCGAGAATGCGGCTTTAATGGTTCCCTTGTCTGATGAGGAGATTTGGGAGGTCATTAACTCGGCCAATCCGAATGCGTCCTTAGGGCCTGATGGTTTCTATATCCCCTTCTTTAAGAAATTCTGGCCTCGGCTACGGGTGCTGGTTTGTCAGATCATCCAAGGTTTTTGTTTGGGCACTATGGACATCTCTCGTCTTAACTATGCTGTCATTACTCTCATTCCTAAAGTGAAAGGAGTTGATCTGATTTCTCAGTTTAGACCTATAGCTCTTATTAACAACTTTGCTAAGTTTCCTGCTAAGGGGTTTGCCACCCGCCTCTCCCCTATTGCTCATCGTACCATCAACCCTTTTCAGTCTGCCTTCATCAAAGGTCGGTTCATCCTTGATGGGATCCTTTGTCTTCATGAGATTGTTCATGATCTTAAGATTTGAAATTCTAAAGCCGCTATCCTGAAACTAGATTTTGAGAAAGCCTACGATTCGGTGAGCTGGCCTTTCTTGAGAAAGTTTCTCCTGGCCAAAGGGTTTGAAGGATCGTATGTTCACAGGATCATGCAGTTGGTCTCGGGGGGCCATACTGCGATCTCTGTTAATGGCCAGGTTAGTAAGTTTTTTGCCAATGGTAGGGGCTTGCGACAAGGTGATCCCGCCTCCCCTATCATGTTTAACTTTGTAGCGGACACCCTATCTCGTATTCTATCTAGAGCGTTCTCCCACAAACATATCTCCCCGGTCATCTCTCATCTCGTTCCTGAAGGGGTGACCCACCTGCAGTATGCCGATGACACCATCACTATGGTTGACTTAAATGACTCCTGCGTCGCGCACCTCAAGTTCATCCTTCTTTGCTTTGAAGCTATGTCGGGTCTTAAAATTAACTTCTCTAAAAGTGAGGTGATAGTAACTAGTGTTGATGACATCGAGGCTAAGCGGGTAGCCCATCTCCTTAACTGTAAACGAGGATCCTTCCCCTTCAAATATTTGGGTCTCCCCATCTCCCCGGATACGCTCCATGCGAAAGAATTCACCCCAGTTGTGTCTAAGGTTGGTAATCGGGTCCTACCTTGGCGAGGTAGATATAACACCAATGCCGGAAAAGTTGTGTTGATTAACGCCTGCCTTTCTTCCTTACCTATGTTCATCATGGGTTTTTACCTTCTCTCTGGCGGTACACATGCTGGCTTTGATAAGCATAGAGGGGCATTTTACTGGAATTCTGCAGATAACCGTCACAAATATAGATTTGTCAAATGGAAACTGATGTGTCGTCCCAAAAACCTTGGTGGGTTGGGTATTATTAGCACTGCCGTCATGAATCAATGTCTCATGATTAAATGGTGGTGGAAGATTATGACTGTAGGGGCCCACTCTCTATGGTTCCCCATTCTTAAAGCCAAATATTTTCCCCATTCTAGTCTGATGTTTGCCTCAGCGCGTGGAGGATCACAATTTTGGAAGGCTCTGGTAAAAGTGAAACCCCTCTTTCAGGCTAATGTTAAGTTCGTTGTGGGAGATGGTTCCTTCATTAGATTTTTGCTTGACTGGTGGTGTGGAGATTCACCTCTCTTTGTGACTTTCCCCACCCTATTTTCGTACTGTCCTAACCCGGATATTTCCATCGTTGTGCTAGCTGCGAACAACTGGGATTTGGCCTTCCGTCGATCTCTTTCCCCTGCAGAGTTTGAAGAATGGCAACATCTTACTGCCCTCTTCCCTACGCTCTCGGAGAATATGGATTCGGTGGTTTGGCCCCATTCTGCTTCTGGTCGTTTCTCGGTGAAATCTATCTATTCTAAACTTATTGGTGGATCCCCTACTAGCAGATTTTCCTAGGTTTGGAGGGCCCGGATGCCCCCGAAAGTTAAGATTTTTCTTTGGCAAGCCATGAGGGGACGGCTGCCAACGGCCGATCAAATTCACAAAAGGAATGGTCCGGGATCGGAGTTTTGTGCCCTTTGTGGTGCCTTAGAGGATACGAATCAAATTATATTCCACTGTGTCTTGGCTAAGTTGGTCTGCAGCTGTGTTAGAGAGTGGCTCCAGGTCTCTTGGGATCCCTCTTCCTTCCCTAAGCTCCGGGCCCTCGCTAACTCCCTGACAGGTGCTACCAAAAGGGTCTTTTGGGTTGGTTTGGGAGCGGTCTGCTGGTCCCTTCGGATGACTAGGAACAAGTTTACCATTGAGCATGTGTTCCCTACTAAACCGGCTGACTGCTTATTTAAATCGTGTGCTCTCTTGCAGCAGTGGAAATCATTGACTAAGGCGGAGGACCAGGATGCTCTGAATCTGCTGATATCTAAAGTTCGGGCCTCGGCATCTTCTCTCTGCAGACAGGAGCAGGATGCTTAGTTGGTTTTGCATTTTCTTTGGCTAGTATGGCTAGGCGTTTGAACGTTATCCGGCCTTCATGTCGTGTGCTGGCTAGGGTGCCATGTATCTCTCCCCGTTTTACTTTGGATGGGTCCATGTTTGTGGCTCATTCCGTCTTTTCGTACGCTTGGTTATGTCTGTTGACACTCTGCCTTGTGGCTTTATTTATAAAGTCGGGCGCATGCCTTTTCTCTAAAAAGTATCATCATAGGCATGGGGTACAACGCAAACATGGCAATAACAAGTGATATCTCCACCAAAGTTGCAAATACACATACAAGTACTAGAATCAATCATCATGTGTAATGCAAAGTATGGGTCACAAAGCATGTCAATGGCATAGGAATGAGCATCTCATGCAAAGTGAACATGGCAATATGGGCAAATGATACATAATGGAAAATAACCCATAACCATGTGAGGGCCATGTAGAAGAAATGCACGAAAATCTTGCACAAAGAGGGCGGGTGGTGGGTAAGCACTCCATGGTGGCGCACATCTTGATTGCTCTCTAGAGCTCATTTCATCAACTCATGCGCTTGCGAAGTTGACAAATAAGCATGGTAAATGTACACATCATCCATCATGATGTGTATGTGCACGTGAGAGTTAGCACAACACAAACATTGCTCAAAGAAATTTGAGGCACGGTAGAGAAATTTGTCATCCATCATGAAATAATAGTTGTTATGTATAATACGATGGGGACACAAATTGAGCATGCAATTATAGCAAGTGGGTGGCACAACAATAACATTTTTATTCCTGGGATGCATATGGTGCACACAATCATGGGAATCATGCAATTCATAGGATGGATCAAATTCTCCTAACATGTATGAAGAAACTATGGGGGTCTCCTCATGTGCAATAGCGCAATGTAGCGACCAGACCTCAAATGGCCTGTGCTACTGTGCACCATTGTCATCCCTGGATCAGTAATGCTGACACGCACAGTACAAATGGAGGATTTATAACAGAGTAGCAATCACACACTTATTACATCGAATATCTCCGAAGAGATTAAGAATGATAAACATGGCTTAAGGCCATCTAATAACGATAACAGCGGAAGACTTGGAAGATAAGTGAGTCCATCAACTCCAGCGGCATCACTAAGTATAAGACCACGACCTAAGGCACCTTACTCGTCGTCTGAAAAGTCTGCAACATGAAACGTTGCAGCCCGAAAACGGGTCAGCACATAGAATATGCTGGCAAAGTAGCACATAGAGAATAATGAACAATGGTAAGGC
Source organism: Triticum aestivum (assembly GCF_018294505.1). NCBI lineage: Eukaryota > Viridiplantae > Streptophyta > Magnoliopsida > Poales > Poaceae > Triticum > Triticum aestivum. The sequence continues at coordinate 180,519,668 of NC_057796.1, forward strand.
TATACTACATGCATATATGGCTGGTGGAAAGGCTCTATGGTTACAGTTTTGCGAAAAGCCAATTTTATCCTACTGCAAAGGAATAAATTTTATTTAACTATCATGGTGGTTGAAACATTGAGAAGGTACCTCCAACTCAATCCCAATTAAGTAACATCATTAACCCAACAAAATTAATTATAAGTATCATGGTGATGAGATTCAAATGATAATCCAGATACTAGATACTCAAGTTCTCCATAACCGGGGACACGGCTAATCATGATCAATTTGTACACTCTGCAGAGGTTTGTGCACTTTTCCCCACAAGACTCGATCGCCTCCGCTTGATTCTCGCACTACATGATGTTTGAGAAACGGATGACCGAGACACAGTCTTTCAGAAACAATCACTCTTTACTCTGGATGGACCGGTACACCTACTTTCCCCTACATCTGCTAGTCCACCTCTTCAAGAGATCATGTAACCTACTCAGCTATGCTAGAGCCCATAATAGCTTGTGGCTGCACACGGAAGTTTCTAGCATGAATAATCTTATGATCCCTTTGAGCCTGGGTGGCGGACCTTATACATACAGACAACACTGGGTTCTCCAGGTGCCTCAATCCACCCAGATGTGAGTTTTAGTTGCCACCTTAAGTTGAACCATTAATAACATCTCACATCTGTCATGAATATCTCTCAAACCCAAATCCACGTCTACGAGCATAGCATGGCAATAATAAAAGCAACGTAGAAGTAACTCCGAAGGGTTTGATAAATGAAACAGGTAATAGGTACTACCTCAACTACTTCCCAATACCCACAGTTTAATTAGATCCTAATCATGCAAGTGTTTGAGGAAAATAGATCTAATGCAAATAAAACTGGGTAAGAACGGGGTATGATCAAAGTGTTACTTGCCTTGCTGATGATCCGCAAAACCTAGCGAGTCGAAGTAACAAGCGGCACACTCCGGGTACTCTATCGCAAACAAACAAGCATACAATCAGCACTCATCTAATGCACAGGTAAAACTCGAATAAAAGATCCAACCAGAAAGTTCAACTTAAGAACTCCGGTTTGCAAAAAGAATCAACTCGAAAGAAGCAACGAAAGTCAAACGGCGAAAGAAAGAAACTTCGTTTGCTAATCTGGATCTAGGTCAAATTTTACTGTAGCTAAAACTTGTTTGAGTAGGTTAAACGGAAAGAGAATTTCGAGACGAAACTCTAGGCGCTTGAATCGCCTGATTCCGATAAACGAGCGAGAAGTTAAACATATTCGAAAATTCGATCGGAAATCGAATCCGAGAAAATAACGAGAAAATCCGACGAAAAAGAAAAACGGACGAACGGTTAAATAATGGACGTTCGTTAACAGAGAAAAACCGACGAACGCGTTCGTTAAAACGAACGCGTTCGGTGAACGCTCGCGAAATAAAAAAACCGATCTAGGGTTTTTTTTAAAACAAAAGGTTTTTTTCTTATTTTTTTTCAGAAAACCGGTCAACAACGAGACGGCCGGCGGCAGTACCTCGGCGGCGGGCTCGGCGAGGGGCTCCGGCGGGCGGGGCTCGGCGCGAGGGGCGGCGGGGC
>NC_057796.1:180521310-180529382 GCF_018294505.1 Triticum aestivum
GGCGGGCTCCTCCGGCGGCGGTGGTGAGGAAAACGGAGGGGGGGCTATTTATGGAAGGGGGGTGCGGGCGGCTTTGGGGAGGGGCAAACCCGAGGCGGCGGCGGCTCCCGTGGCGTGCTCGGACTCCGGCGGCGGCGTCGTGGGGAGAGAGGAGAGGGGCGACGGGGCGGGCCGTCGGCTGGGCTCGGCCCAGTCGGCGCGGGCGCGTTTTTTTTTAAAATAATTTCCGCGAAAAAAATTGCGTAGAAAAATAAATAAAAATCAGAAAAATATGAAATAAATTTTCCCCGTCTAGTTAGAAAATCTAGAATAGGGTGAACATTTTTTAAAATCAAAAATAAATATTTTGAAAACATGCATATTTTTAAATGCAATAAAAATTGCAAATAAAATCCAGATAAATTCCAAATAATGATTTTAACATTTTTCCTCCAGTATTTCAATTGTTTTGGAGAAGTCATATTTTCTCCTCTCGTTTATTTAATATTGAAATATTTTTCCGGAGAGAAAAATAATTAAACCAAAATCCTCGTTTGAAAATCAAATAAGAAAATCCGAGAAAATCCCCAACTCTCTTCGAGGGTCCTTGAGTTGCTTAGGATTTATCGAGGATTTTGTCAAAATGCAACAAAACATGATATGCAAATGATAATCTATGTATAACATTCCAAATTGGAAATTTGGGATGTTACAAACCTACCCCCCTTAAGATGAATCTCGCCCTCGAGATTCGGGTTGGCTAGAAAACAGGTGGGAGTGGTTTTTCCGTAGATTTTCCTCTCGCTCCCAGGTGGCCTCATCTTCTGTGTGGTGACTCCACTGGACTTTGCAAAACTTGATAACCTTGTTGCGGGTAACTCGGCTGGCATACTCGAGAATCTTAACTGGCTTCTCCTCATAGGTCAAATCACTTTCCAACTGAATCGCTTCAAGTGGCACGGTATCTCTCAGAGGTATCTCAGCCATTTCTGCATGGCACTTCTTCAACTGCGAAACATGAAATACATCATGCACTCCAGACAATCCTTCGGGCAATTCCAGCTTATAGGCAACTTCTCCCATACGTTCCAACACTCTGTATGGTCCGATAAAACGAGGCGCTAACTTTCCCTTAACTCCAAAGCGCTTTACTCCTCGAAGTGGTGATACTCGAAGATACACTCTGTCTCCGACTTCGTGAACTGTCTCCTTGCGTTTAGAATCAGCATAACTCTTCTGTCTGGACTGGGCTACCTTGAGCCTATCGCGAATCGTCCTCACTTTCTGTTCAGACTCCTTAATCAAATCCGGTCCAAACATCTGACGGTCTCCAACTTCGTCCCATAACAACGGTGTTCTACACCTCCTTCCGTACAAAGCTTCGAAAGGGGCCATCTTCAAACTGGTTTGATAACTGTTGTTATACGAAAACTCCGCATATGGCAAATTGTCGTCCCAACTAGATCCATAATCTAGTGCACATGCTCTCAACATGTCTTCCAAAATCTGGTTGACTCTCTCGGTCTGTCCATCTGTTTGCGGGTGAAATGTTGTACTAAATTCCAGCCTGGTTCCCAATGTTTCATGTAGCTGCTTCCAAAACTTCGATGTAAATTGGGTTCCTCTGTCTGATACAATGGTCCTCGGAACTCCATGCAAACATACTATCCTGGTCATGTATATCTTTGCCAACTTAGCACTGGTGTAAGTGGTCTTTACTGGAATGAAATGAGCCACTTTCGTCAAACGGTCGACTACAACCCATATCGAGTCATAGCCTGAACGAGTCCTGGGTAATCCTGTGATAAAATCCATGCCTATTTTATCCCACTTCCATTCGAGTATCGGCAATGGTTGTAGCAATCCTGCTGGCTTCTGATGCTCTGCCTTCACTCTCTGACATACATCACAAACTGCTACAAACTCCGCAATATCCTTCTTCATTCCGGTCCACCAGAAAGTATTCTTCAAATCCAAATACATCTTGGTATTCCCTGGGTGAATCGAGTATGGTGAATCATGGGCTTCTTGCAAAATCAACTTCCTGATCTCCGGATCATTTGGCACATATACACGGTCCTCAAACCATAAGGTATCGTGCTCATCCTCACGAAATCCCTTGGCTTTTCCTTTGCTCATCTTCTCCTTTATCTCTTCAATCTCCTTGTCTGTCTTCTAAGCTTCTCTGATCCTTTCCATCAAGGTAGACTGAATCTCCAATGTCGCTAAATAGCCTCTAGGGACTATCTCCAAACATAGCTCACGTAGGTCCTCGGCTAACTCCTGAGGTAACTCTCCTGTCATGAGGGTGTTAACATGACTCTTGCGGCTCAACGCGTCTGCTACTACGTTAGCCTTTCCAGGGTGATAATGCAATCTCATATCATAGTCTTTTATGAGCTCCAACCATCTCCTCTGTCTGAGATTTAACTCCTTCTGCATGAAAATGTACTTCAAACTCTTGTGATCCGTGTACACCTCAGAATGGTTTCCGATGAGAAAATGTCTCCATGTCTTCAATGCATGCACCACGGCTGCTAAGTCCAAATCATGCGTAGCATAATTCTTCTCATGGGGTTTAAGTTGTCGTGAAGCATACGAAACAACTCTTCCTTCCTGCATAAGCACTGCTCCAAGTCCTCGACGAGAAGCGTCGCAATAAACTTCATAGTCCTTGCATTGATCTGGCAGAATCAACACTGGTGATGTAACCAAATCGTTTCTTCATCTCTTGGAAACTAGCTTCACATTCCTCAGTCCAATCGAATTTGGTGTCCTTCTTCAATAGCTCAGTCATGGGTTTAGCAATCCTTGAGAAATTCTCGATAAATCTCCGGTAGTATCCTGCAAGTCCAAGAAAACTCCGGATTTCTCCAACTGTAGTGGGCGACTCCCAACTTGTCACTGTGTCAACCTTGGCAGGGTCTACTGCTATTCCTTCTCCAGAAATAACATGTCCAAGGAATCCAACTTCCTTAACCAAAACTCACATTTGCTGAACTTGGCATATAACTGATGTTCCCTGAGCTTCTCAAGTACCAATCGTAAATGCTCCTCATGCTCTTCTTCATCCTTGGAAAAGATTAAAATATCATCAATGAACACCACGACGAACTTATCCAAAAACTCCATAAACACTTTGTTCATCAGGTTCATGAAATAGGCCGGTGCGTTAGTCAGTCCAAATGACATAACGGTATACTCATACAATCCATATCTGGTAGTAAATGTCGTCTTAGGTATATCCTGCTCTCGAATCTTTAACTGATGGTATCCTGATCGTAGATCAATCTTGGAAAATACTTTAGCTCCTTGCAAGCGGTCAAACAAATCATTGATCATCGGCAGTGGGTACTTGTTTTTGATGGTCACCTCATTCAATCCTCGGTAATCAACAACCATCCTTAGTGATCCATCTTTCTTCTCCACTAGAAGTACTGGTGATCCCCAAGGTGACGAACTTGGGCGAATATAGCCTTTATCCAGTAACTCCTTGATCTGATTCTTAATTTCCTCCAAATCCTTTGCGGGCATCCTGTAAGGTCTCTTAGATATTGGCCCGGTGCCTGGCAAAAGTTCAATCAAGAACTCAATGTCTCTATCTGGTGGCATGCCTGGCAACTCTTCTGGAAATACATCCGGATAGTCCTTCACCACTGGTACTTCCTCCTGTACAACTCCTGATAAGGAATTCACTTGAGTCCTCTTCGGCATATGCCTGGATACATACTTGATCCTTTTTCCTTCCGGGGTGGTAAGCAAAATTGTCTTGCTGGCACAATCGATGTTTCCTCCATACAACGATAGCCAATCCATTCCCAAAATCACATCCAAGCCTTGCGATTCCAAAACAATGAGGTCTGAGGGGAAAACATGCCTTCCAATGGCCAAAGGTATCTGAAAACATCCTTGGGTGGCCATATACTCTGCTCCTGGCGAGGTTACTAACATGGGGCTTTTGAGGACTTGGGTGGACATCTTAAACTTGTTTACGAATCCCCTTGATATGTATGAATGCGATGCACCAGTATCGAAAAGAACAGTTGCAGTAAATGACTTAACCAAAAACTTACCTATTACTGCATCAGGCTGAGCTTCAACCTCCTCCACGCTCACGTGGTTCACATGTCCTTTGTTGAACGGGTTCGGCTTCTTCCCAGAGCTTCCATTGCCATTTCCATTTTGGGCTTCGGGACAATCAGTTGCATAATGTCCCGTCTTCTGGCACTTGAAACAAGTAATGTGACTTAGATCCCTCTTGGTTGGGGTAGATGGGTTGGTGCGGTTCTGTCCGTTTCCTCCTCCATTCCCATTACCATTCTTGGAGCCATTATGGTTGTGCGAACTACCTCCTCCATGGGTATGCTGAAACTGTCCTCCCGGCTTCGGGGTAAATCGTGGCTTTTGCTGGGTTCCAGAATTATACTTCCCTTGTCCATACTTCCTCTTGCGGTTTTCAATCTGCTGTTGCTTCCCTTCAATCATGAGAGCTCTATCTACCAGTTCCTGGTAGTTGTTGAAGGTGGCTACCATCAACTGCATACTCAGCTCATCATTCAATCCTTCCAGAAATTTCTCCTGCTTGGCAGCATCTGTAGCAACGTCATCTGGTGCATAACGTGCTAACTTACTGAAATCTTCCCCATACTGGCCTACGGTGCGTCCTCCTTGGCGTAGGTTACGAAACTCACGCTTCTTCATAGCCATAGCTCCTGCTGAAACATGTGCTGTACGGAAAGCTTGCTGAAACTGGTCCCATGCGACAGTGTCAATAGGGTGCGTGGCTATATAATTCTCCCACCATGATGCTGCGGGTCCATCAAGCTGATGTGCGGCAAAACGCACTCTTTCCGCATCTGTGCATCCTGCAGTGGTCAACTCCCTTCCAACTTTGCGGAGCCAATCATCTGCTACAATCGGCTCGGTGCTACTGGAAAACACCGGCGGGTTTAGCCTTAAGAAACGGGCTAAGTGGTCAACAGGTGGTGGTGGCGGTGGGTTGTTGTTGTTGTTGCCTTGGTTCTGAACTAACACTTGCATCAAGGCATTCTGTTGCTGAATCAACTGGGTGATCTCTGGCGGGAAAACAAATCCGGTGTCGCGTCTCGGAGGCATCTGATAGGTTTAGAAAAGATGAGAATTAAGAATAGAATGAGGTCTAGAGAGAAAACACTACCCATATGCTCATGAGACAAATACAATCAATATCACTCAATCAATCCAAACAAGGCAAAACAACCGATCTAACTAGCGTTACAAAGTGCTTGAACTATACTACTAAATGGGGGAAAAACTACTACTGATATGGTGGTCTACTAAAAATTCTGATCCGTTGAAGACTCCATAATGTCTGCTCCAGCTTCATCAATCCATTCGTCTTCACTTGGTTCCGAGTCGGTGTCGTCGATGATGATGTAGTTATCCGGACAAGTGCATTCGTCGACTTCTGCTTTTGGCACTGGATTTCCCACGAATGCTCCAATCTTATTCTCCAGGTCGTCAATCTTCCCTACTAGTGCGTTGATTTCCTCCAAGTAATCTTCGCGTGTAGTCTTGAGTTCTTCTTGGAGTTCCTTGATCTTCGTGAATGCCTTCTTCAGTTCTTCCTTGTCTGTGCACATCTGGTTCTCCTGGCGTCGAATATGTTGGTTTTGCTCCTGGATGAAAGCTGCAATTTATCCATCCTTCTTGGTCTTGATCATCTCCCATTGCGCGTCTCGACGTCCACAAATCTGATAAATTGTATCCTTAAGCTCCTGGTGATAGACTTCTCCAATGCGTCCCATGGCGATGTGTGCGGCCATGCTCTTCCCTAAACTCCAAGTTGGTGCTTCGAAAACCAATCTCATGGCACTAAACATCCTTCCTGGAATGATAACTTGAATCTTCCAGCTCTCTTCTTCAGGAAAAGTGGCGTTGTAGGTTCCGGTGACGCTTGGTATTCCTATGTTCAAGTACTTGGTGACTTCCTTCAGATGTCGTCCAAACGGCGTGTCTTCATCTGGTTGCATGAACTTGCTCCTTGCATTCGCCATTCCTAAAAGAGTAGAAAGTGGAGAGGGGTCAGAAATGAGAAGAGAGAAGTTTTCTAGGGCTTAAGCTTAGTGGTCGTGTCCTATAGTCAGCGTGTGCTCTGATACCAACTTTGTAGCGACCAGACCTCAAATGGCCTGTGCTGCTGTGCACCAGTGTCATCCCTGGATCAGTAATGCTGACACGCACAGTACAAATGGAGGATTTATAACAGAGTAGCAATCACACACTTATTACATCGAATATCTCCGAAGAGATTAAGAATGATAAACATGGCTTAAGGCCATCTAATAACGATAACAGCGGAAGACTTGGAAGATAAGTGAGTCCATCAACTCCAGCGGCATCACTGAGTATAAGACCACGACCTAAGGCACCTTACTCGTCGTCTGAAAAGTCTGCAACATGAAACGTTGCAGCCCGAAAATGGGTCAGCACATAGAATATGCTGGCAAAGTAGCACATAGAGAATAATGAACAATGGTAAGGCTATACTACATGCATATATGGCTGGTGGAAAGGCTCTATGGTTACAGTTTTGCGAAAAGCCAATTTTATCCTACTGCAAAGGAATAAATTTTATTTAACTATCATGGTGGTTGAAACATTGAGAAGGTACCTCCAACTCAATCCCAATTAAGTAACATCATTAACCCAACAAAATTAATTATAAGTATCATGGTGATGAGATTCAAATGATAATCCAGATACTAGATACTCAAGTTGTCCATAACCGGGGACACGGCTAATCATGATCAGTTTGTACACTCTGCAGAGGTTTGTGCACTTTTCCCCACAAGACTCGATCGCCTCCGCTTGATTCTCGCACTACATGATGTTTGAGAAACGGATGACCGAGACACAGTCTTTCAGAAACAATCACTCTTTACTCTGGATGGACCGGTACACCTACTTTCCCCTACATCTGCTAGTCCACCTCTTCAAGAGATCATGTAACCTACTCAGCTATGCTAGAGCCCATAATAGCTTGTGGCTGCACACGGAAGTTTCTAGCATGAATAATCTTATGATCCCTTTGAGCCTGGGTGGCGGACCTTATACATACAGACAACACTGGGTTCTCCAGGTGCCTCAATCCACCCAGATGTGAGTTTTAGTTGCCACCTTAATTTGAACCATTAATAACATCTCACATCTGTCATGAATATCTCTCAAACCCAAATCCACGTCTACGAGCATAGCATGGCAATAATAAAAGCAACGTAGAAGTAACTCCGAAGGGTTTGATAAATGAAACAGGTAATAGGTACTACCTCAACTACTTCCCAATACCCACAGTTTAATTAGATCCTAATCATGCAAGTGTTTGAGGAAAATAGATCTAATGCAAATAAAACTGGGTAAGAACGGGGTATGATCAAAGTGTTACTTGCCTTGCTGATGATCCGCAAAACCTAGCGAGTCGAAGTAACAAGCGGCACACTCCGGGTACTCTATCGCAAACAAACAAGCATACAATCAGCACTCATCTAATGCACAGGTAAAACTCGAATAAAAGATCCAACCAGAAAGTTCAACTTAAGAACTCCGGTTTGCAAAAAGAATCAACTCGAAAGAAGCAACGAAAGTCAAACGGCGAAAGAAAGAAACTTCGTTTGCTAATCTGGATCTAGGTCAAATTTTACTGTAGCGAAAACTTGTTTGAGTAGGTTAAACAGAAAGAGAATTTCGAGACGAAACTCTAGGCGCTTGAATCGCCTGATTCCGATAAACGAGCGAGAAGTTAAACAGATTCGAAAATTCAATCGGAAATCGAATCCGAGAAAATAACGAGAAAATCCGACGAAAAAGAAAAACGGACGAACGGTTAAATAACGGACGTTCGTTAACAGAGAAAAACCGACGAACGCATTCGTTAAAACGAACGGTTCGGTGAACGCTCGCGAAATAAGAAAACCGAAAAAAACCGATCTAGGGTTTTTTTTAAACAAAAGGTTTTTTTCTTATTTTTTTTCAGAAAACCGGTCAACAACGAGACGGCCGGCGGCAGTACCTCGGCGGCGGGCTCGGCGAGGGGCTCCGGCGGGCGGGGCTCGGGG